>NC_011913.2:400000-700000 GCF_000006355.2 Plasmodium knowlesi strain H | reverse complement strand
ACAATCAAGGATAAAAAAAATTACATCAAAATCAGCGCGTTGATAATTCTGGAAAGTTATTACAAAGATGTCGCAGAAAAATTGATCAAAAATAAAATAGAATGTAATGATAACTTTCTATGGATGTGTCAGCTGAAATATATTTTGTGTGAGGATGAATATGATGAGAGTTTCCCTTTTCAGAAAAGCTTCTTATCCAAAGATGTAGCGGAAAAGGGAGAGTGCGTATCTGCAGAAGATGCAGCGAAAAGTGCCTACAAAAAGGGTAACAGTAGACACGACATAGGGGAAGATTTGGCTAACGTTAAAGGTGGAACCCATGTCAGTGATGGTGCAGTTTCAACAATCAGTACAAGTGAGAGGAAGAAGAATAAAGGGCACCTCCAACTGAGCAAACCTGTCAGTAGGAAAAATGGATCCATTGCGGTGGGCAAATATACAAAACGGGAAAAGTTAAATGAATGTAAAGAGATCGGAAGAATTGGAAACCGCACAAGTGTAAATGTGATTGGTAATGCAGAGGAAGGCGCTAAAGACGTTGGGGATGTATTGCTCCTAGAAAAGGAGGAGGAGCAGGATAAGGGGGAAAATGAGGCAGACGAGGAAAAAGACGAATACGAAGATGAAGTAAAAGAGGAAATAAAATCGGGCGAAAAAGGGGAATCCGTGGAGGAGGGAAAGGAGAAGGAAGAGTACAAAGCAGAGGAGGAAGACGAAGCAGATGAGGCGGACGACGCGGAAAACGATAACAATAATGATGACGAGGAGGCAGATCAAATAGATGGGATAGACGAAGCCGAAGCGGAAATGGAGCAGAAGGAACCTCCAGCAGAAGTAGCAAAAACATTCCAAAAAGGAATTCTTTCCAAGAAAAATAAACCCGCAAAAGGTCACCCGGGAGATCCCCCCGACCATGTAGCTGGGAAGGATATACTCAAGACAGATAATTTAAACGCAAGTGATCTAGCCAACAAAAATAACAAACAATTCAAGTATCTTAGAACGATAAATCTGATGATAAATAAATCTATGACCTTATATTTACACTATTTTAATAACAAGAGAAAGTATGCCTATGAGTACCAAGGAAATACAAATAGGTTAGTCATCACCCCTTTAACCGAAAAGTGCTTCTATTCCTGCTTGTTTTCCTTAGACAATTTTTTTGTGAATGCTATCAAAGGAGAAACGGGTGTTGGAAAGAGTGAGACCATAAAAGATTTTAGCAGAATGTTTGGCACGAATATCATTTCGATAAATTGCAACAATAATAACACGTCCAAATATATAGGAAATATTTTATCAGGAATTCTGCAGTCAGGGTTCTGGTGCTGTTTTGACGAATTTAACAGAATAGATGAAAGTGTAATCGTTATCGTGGTTGAACAATTTAGATGCATCAAGCACATCATGCAAAAGTTCCATTTTGACAGTACCTGCGAGGAAGATCAACAGGAATATATGAATTACGAGGACATATCTTCTTACCATCAAATGGCAAAATGGAGACCAACTATTAGTTCAGATAAATTCGGTAATCACTTATTGAATACGCATTGTAGTGAAGCAAAGGAAGTTTCGTCCAATCATGAGGAGAAAAGGAACGTTTCTCAATTTGGCGTAAGGGTAAATTCCAAGGAGGCGAATTCTATAGCCCCACTGAACAAACCAGGTGGTGATAAATCAAGTGAGTGTTGCAAGTCGAGAGATTTTTCCGACACACACAAAGGGGGAAACACGAATGGATGTGGTATTAGCTGTGGAAAGGCCCAAAGAAGCATTCCCCCGGATAGCCACTCAACAGCAACACGGAACGAAGAGGCCTTCTTCGAAGGGCAAAATATTAAGGTAAAAAAAAACTGCTCCATATATCTTACGCTGTGCAAAAACAATGACAACTGCTTGTACTCTCTAGAAAATTACAATAGCGTGATTCAGGAATTCTCCTTTAAGCCCCCCAATTTTCATCTGATTTGCCAATTTTCTCTAATCTCCATTGGATTTAAAAACGCAAAAAAGTTGTCAAAAAAAATCAACATCTGCTACAGTCTACTATACGAGTTCCTGTCTAAACAGGAACAATACATAATTGACTTGAGGGAAATAAAGAAGTTTTTAAATTTAGTTTCCGAAGATTTTATCTCGAATAATAAGATAAAAAGTGAAGAAGAAATTATATATGATGCCATGGTGGAGGTAAACCAATCCAAATTGTTGAAGGATGATCTGGACATCTTTTACAATTTCCTTAAGGAATTATTCCCACTAGTAAAAAAGAGAGCAGAAAAAAACAAAAGTAATGACATCTCTGTGAAAATTATAACAGACATTATGAGCAATATGGGTTATACCATAAATGACTACTACATAAATAGCATTTTAAAATTGCATAAAATTAAAAAAACGAATAAAGGAATTGTCTTAGTGGGAAAATCTTGTACAGGAAAAACGAGCATAATTAATATTTTCAAACATTACTGCGAGATTGCTAGAAATGCGAACGTTGTAAGAGGAGGTAATCTGAATTGGATAGAAGATGATAACAAAGATGGGAAATTCCTACACCCTGGAGGGAAGGTCAAGGAAGTTGCCCCCTACAACAGTGGGGGTTATGGCACCACCAACCATGGTGAGATAAATCACGCCATCGACGATTTTGCCTATATTAATCAAATAAATAATGTCCCATCTAATGCCTCATTGAACAGTAAGGGAACATACGAAAGCTACAATTTGCTCTACCCGGTGAACCTCTTCTCTAATAAGTACAAAAATCAAGGGAACGCAAACATGATGGGAAAAAATAATAGCAACAACAGTGCCAGCCAGAGCACCAACCAAAGCATCGGCCACAATAGCCTCAGCGGAAGTGTTAAACGATTAAGCAAAATCAGCAGTGCATATTCTATGCAGAGTAAAAATTCCACAGGAGCACTACTGGATTTTGCAGGCAAATATAAGAAGAATGTCCACACGAATGAGTATTGCATAGATATAACTGTCTTTAACCCTATGTCGACAGATGTGAAGAAGTTGTATGGGTACTACAACTCCGAAAAGGAGGTGTACGAAGATGGTATTTTGTCCCTAATAATGAAAAGGCTATTCGAGAATAATAACAATTTGAACGAGAAGTGGTTGATCCTGGATGGACCATTGGACATCTTAACGACTGAGCCGTTGCACTCTCTATTGGATGAAAACAAAGTGCTAACATTAATAAACGGAAATAGAATAAAATTTGCAGATAATGTGTTTATATTCTTTGAAATTGAAAATTTAAAAAATTGTGCCCCCTCCTTTATTAGTAGATCGAAAATTGTCTACATGAATGAAGAAGAATTTAACTACGAGTGGCTTATCGAGAGTTATTTACAGAGCAATTTCTCCAATGTAGAGGAAAAAAATCTCGTACAGGGTTTTTTCAACAAATATATAAAAAAAATTATGAACGCTAAGCGGAATAAGTATAACCTAATTATCGACGTGAGCGACGCGAATGTTATCATATCCATCTGTCAGCTCTACGACATGCTCTGTAATTTGTATGATAAGAATTTCCCAAAAAATCTTAACCCTTCCTTATGCCTAGAAAAATTATTTCTACAATCAATTATTTACACCTTCTCCAATATTCTGTGCCCTCAAAGTAAAAGATCTCTAGATATACTGATCAAGAGCATAGATAAAAACTTCCCACATATGCACACCATTTTTGATTACATAATTAGTAAGAACAACTTTAACTGGGTTCTATGGGATGAGCTGATCACCACGAATCATAACTTCTTACCGAACGTGAAGGAGAAGTTTTTCTCCTACGATAATTACAACTTTTGTAAAAATGATAGTTCCATGAAATATATGAGCATGAATCAACTGAGTGAAACAATCAATCCTGAGACTGATTTTAACAAATTCTTCATGAGCAGCAATTTGCACGTTAGCAAGAATTTTAACAAGTACACTATAAACTATAACAACCTCTTCAGTGATGACCATAATAAAAATACTCTAAACGGTTATCAGCCTTATCACACCAATTTTCTACATACAAAGACAAACAACATGAATGATGCCAGTATGCTAGAGAATTATCACATGTTTAGCGACTACTCTAAGGACAACATATATTCGAATAATAATTACCTGGATTCAGACCTCTTCAACACCTACAGCAAAAATAATATGTCTAACAATTATTTCTCAGATAATAGCTTCTCAAATAACAACTTTTCTGATAATTTATTATCCTATAGAAATAATAAAAGAGAAAAAAATAACTTCCAGAACGAACAACATGAGGAAAACTACAGTGTGCTCAATGATAATTTTATCGAAAGCTATAATAAGTCTTCTCTGAAAAATATTTACAACCAGAAAGATAATCTTACACAGAATGGGACAGAGAAAACCAAGGAGAAATATTTCCACCAAAAGTTCAATGATAATATATTTATAGAAAATGTAGAATCATTAAGGAAAAAAAATATCATCAACATTTTAATGTACAACAAAAAAAATGTTCTCCTAATTGGAAATAAATTTAGCGGAAAAACCTTCTTCATGAAATATAATATTTTACCCTATATGAAGGAAGACATATCTAGTTATTACACCTTCATTTCGAAGCTATGCAATTCAAGCAAGCTGGAAAAAAAAATTGAAATGAATGTCGAAAAGAAGTGTAGAAATATATATAAACCGCTCGGGAATAAGAAGTGCCTGTACTTCATTCTCGATGACTTGAACAATCTGCAAAAGTATGATTCCTCTGGGTTGGACTACTTCTCCGATGGTAACGTGAACCATCACAGCAGCGGAAGAAATGCCCTCTTCGACTTCAACATCAACAGGAAGTGTATTTCCAAGAATAACAACCTTAATGGAGACAATGCGCAGATACCAAACGAAAGCGAGAAAAACGGAAGTTGTATGAATAACACAAGCGTCTTTGAGTTTCTGAACCAATTCATTGATTACAACATGTACTATAATAAGGACAACGGGTCTGTTAAAAATGTGGAGAATTTATTTTTCTTTCTGATATATGGAAATAACAGAAAATGTGCTTCCACCTTTAACAGGAAATTGATCAACCGACTACACGTGGTGCATCTGAACGAGATGGACGAAGCGTGTATGAAAAATACTTTCCACGTTTTCTTAAGACATAAATTTTCTAATTTCCATGAAGTCATAAAGAATTTGGCCGAACCTCTCTCCTCGTCCACTATAAAACTCTTTTTCGATGCTGCCAAATATTTCAAAGCAAACTTGAATTGCTATCATTACTTTTTCCACTTGAAGCATATATTTAAAATAATGAAAGGCTTGTACCTTTCGGAAGCTCCCATATATGAAGAGAAAGAAAGTGTACTAAGACTGTGGGTTAATGAATGCTTTCGCTCTCTTGGGGATCAACTAATTTTAAAAAATGAAAGGAGAAAATTTAAAAGCATTTTAAAAAATATACTACATAAGAAATTCTACGTGGTTTATAATTACCTCTTCCCAAAGAAGAAGACCTCTTATTTCTGCTCCTACAATTTTCATGATACGAAAAATGAAAACCCATACTTCTTCTACCAGCCTGTGTCCAATGAAAATGTCCTCATCGAATTTTTCAGGGGAGTTGTATCTTCTTACAACACTTTTATTCTGTGCTCTTATGATAGGAAGAAAAATGAGTACTTCAAAAGTAACGAAGCAGACGTGGTTGACGCCGGGAAGAAGGGCACTCCTTCTCGCAGCGCGCAGAGGCCACCCCCCTCCAGAGAAAACAGCCTTTATGAAATGTTCCAACATGCGGACGACTACGCTGTGGGAAGTAACTATGAAAATGCGGAGATAAATGGCTTCATAGATGGAGAGACAAATGGCTTTCTCGGTGGACAAGGAAATGACTTGGTGAAAGGTGAACCAAGTGAGCACCCTATGAACGCCTCGCTGGAGAAATCGCAGAAGATGTCCCAAGAAATAGCCGCACTTGTCAGCAAGAACGACAACGATTTCAATAATATTTGCACCCCCATCAATTTTATACTCTTTAAAGAGGCCATGATAAATATATGTAAATTTTCTCGAATCCTTCTCTTCGAAAATGAGCACTTCATATCTATTGGAGACAGCGGGCCTGGAAAATTCACGTGTTGCCTAATTGCCTGTTTTATATATCAAATAAAAGTTCATGTGATTAAAAATTTTCACTATGGAAATGGAAATGTTGGGAATTGGGGCGATGAAGGTGGAGATGGCTTGCTCGATGGGGTACACGATGTTCGTGGACAGAATATGAAGGGAGCTCCCCTAGCTGTAACTATGAACAATGAGAAGGGGAAAGGAAGTCACGTAAGCGAGGTGAATGGAGAAAAAGGAATTCATGAAGCATCGGAAGGGGGAGAAACACAGATAGTTGTTCAAGCACTTGAAGGGGGAACTACAGGGGGAGAGAACTCGCACGGGGAGTATATTCCAGAGGAAGGACAAAACAAAAAGGAAAATCAGACAAACCATGTCGTAAACACAATGGAGAGGAATACAATTGTTGTGGAAAAAGACGAAGCGAACAAATTTCACTCCAACCTGATAAGCGGAAAGAAAGGTGTGTCCATAATAGAAAAAATAAAATGTAATTATTTCATAAAAAAATTTAAAGAAGCCATTTTCAATTGCTATAAAAAGGAAAAAAGGTGCGTTCTATACTACCTAGACGATAACATGAGTGATGACATTTTGGAATTCCTGCACGAGATTTATAGTAACGTCAATATAATTAACATATTTAACAGTGAAGAAATAGCGTACTTGAAAAACATCTTCCTCCAAAATGATATCGGCTTCAAGAACTTCGACACGCTAAGCGAAATGATGGAAGAATTGATTAAGACAAATTATCACTACGTTTTATTTACCACACTGAAGAGTAAAATGTTCAGAAAAATATCCAACGAATATAATGTTATCCTTAAGCAGTCTACAGTTAACTACTTCTGCTCATGGAAAAATGTTTCGTACAATATAATTGCACAAGAGATGCTCAAAAAGTATAACCTAAATGTGGACGTGTTTAGCAAGCTACACAACATGGCATTGAAGATGTTCGAATGTGTCTTACACCATTTGGAGGAAAAACTAGACAGAGAAAAAAAAGAAAAAATTTTCTTCCTCAACGAGTTTAGCAACCACACAAACTTTAGCAACTATGAGCAGTGTAAAAACGCAAGTGATAAAAATTTTGGTATGCCAAAACTCGATGAACAGAATAGGAGATACGAAAAGAACTCCACACTAACCAAGTCGAAAAATGCTCTACTGGAAGAAAACAAACAATCCATGGAGATTAAAAACAGCCTGAAAATGAATACCAAGGAAAGCTGCCATATGAACTCCAACCAGACCAAGATCATCATGCAGAGTAAGAAGACAATTACCGAGGGAGCGGAAGAAAACGATGTAGATGGGGAAAATAGAAATGAAGAAGAAACAGAGAATAATATAAAATATATTAGAAACTCCAAAATTGTAGAAGACAAACTGAACATCCAAAAGTATATAAATTTTAAACACTTCTTCAACTTTTTACAATTTTTCGAAAAGTTATATAAAAGAAAATTTGAAGAAACGAATAAGCAGGAGAAGAAAATTAACATAGCGCTGAGTAAATTGGCTGAGGCGAGGAACGAAATTCAAGAAATGCATATTCAGCTAAGTCTACAAAAGGAAAACATATCAAAAAAACAAACCGAATGCACACAACTGCTGAAAGAAATAGAAGAAAAGAAAGAAGAATCTAATGAGAAGAAGAAGAAAATACAAGAAGATAGCATTCGAATATCGAGTGTCGAAATAGAGACGCAAAAATTAGCCGAAGATGCGAGGAAAGATTTACAAAATGCAATTCCAGAACTTGAAGTTGCCACTCAGTCACTTGAACAGTTAGACAAAAAAAGCATATCAGAAGTAAAGGCGTATACGAAACCACCTGATGTAGTCATGCAAACTTTATCAATCGTTATGATAATTTTGAATAAAACTCCAAGTTGGGAGCAGGCGAAAATTGAACTAGGAGATGCTAATTTTTTAAACAAATTAAAATCTTTCGATAAAGATTCCATATCTGATAAGACGCTTAAAAAAATTGAAAAGTTTACCAAAAATCCGATATACTCTCCTAAAGCGGTTAAGAAGGTTTCCTCTGCTACTGGTGCATTGTGCATGTGGGTTCACGCCTTAAAAATGTATGCACAAGTGTACAGGGAAGTAGCACCCAAGAGGTTGCGCCTCAAGTTGGCTGAAGAGTTGCTTAGCAAAAATAGGAAGGAGCTGGAATTAACCATGGAGCAGCTAAACCAAATTGAAAAAAATTTACAACACCTACAGGAACAACATAACGAAAGCACGAAAACGAGTGATGAACTTAGCAGATCATATGAAGAATCTTGTCAAAGGATTGAAAATGTAGAAAAATTTTTCCTCAATTTAATGGATGAAAAAAACAGATGGGAAAAATACGTTAAAGATAATGAACGAGTTAGGAAGAGTATATATGGAGAGTCAATCTTGTCTTCTTTTTTTCTGGTTTACACTGGTTTGCTGAATTATGAAGATCGGAAATTTTTAATTTATGATGCGTGCCTGAATTTGTTGATTCGAAATCACATTTTTGTCAACACCAATTTTAATGTCGTCGATTATTTTATTGATCCCATCCAGTCTCTAGAATTTAGAAACAATTTTTTATCTAACGATATATACATGAAGGAAAACTCCATATTAATTAACAACAACTTTCTCGCCACTCTGATAGTGGATCCTCATTACCAGGCTGCCAACTGGATTAGGAGGAGTTACCTCAATAATGGAAAATCTATTGTCTTTTCTGATTTTCATTCTTCAGACATATTTTTTAAAATCATTCATTGTATGAATACTGGAACTTCGCTACTGATTAACTATATCAATGAGGACTTGGAGGAAATTCTCCTTTTAACAATAAAGAAATATAACAAGTTCATTTTCGATAGAGAGAACAGTTCGATTTCGGATGATCATCAGTGCCAATCTGCAAATGACGCTTTGATAAGGGAGTACGCTAAGAGGAAGAAGCAACTACAGGATGATTTCGGGGCAAATCACAAAGGTGGTGCGAACAATGGTGGAGGAGGCGCAGTTAGTGCCTTTGGACAAGTTGGCCCAGTTAACGGAGCTAGCGTAGCGAACGGTCCAAGCGGAATGGGAAGGATGACCTACGAGGAGAAACTGTACCGAATGAAGTTGCAGCTTTTGGATGGAATAAACATCAACAGAAACTTCAAGCTGTTTCTCGTGTCTAACAAAAACTGCTTCAGTCTGGAATCAACCTTTTATACACTCACGACGGTTATCGTATTTAGTCTGAACAAAGAATCCCTGGACAACATTCTGCTAAATGTAATAATTATGAATGAGGAGAAGAATTTAGAAGAGGAAAATAAAGAGTGTCTTATGCGTCTAATTCGTGTAAAAAAGGAAATCATCAAATTAGAAAACAACATACTAGAACATATAACAAAAAGTGAAAAAAAAATTACAGAAGATGACGAACTGATTAATATTCTCCTACAGTCCAAATCAGAAATTGACGAAAAAAATGGACAACTAGAAGAAGTATATGATACCATTAACAGAATGAATATGAATAAAAATATGTTTAAACCGCTAGCCAAAAAAGTAGCTATTTTATTTACCATACTTAATGACTTGAAGTATGTTAATAATTATTATCAGTTTTCTCTGGAGCATTTTATTTCCTTCTTTACCTACTTCATGAAAATTTTCAAAAAAAATAATAAAATATCCTCTAGCTCTACTACGGAAAGGCAAGAAATTCTGTTCAGCAATTACTTCTTTGAATTTTTGAAATATACTAAAGTATCCCTTGCTAATAAGCACCACCTTTTTTTTGTGTTTTACTCCTTGTGCAAAATTATGATTTTAGAAAATAAAATTTCTCAGGAGGATTATGAATTCTTCACCTTTGGAAGTGAGGCAACTAATGAACAGGTGCACACACGATATATGAAGAGACTCCTCCAGGAGAATAGCCACAGGGGGAAGGGGGATGACCATGCGGGTACACACAATGGTAAGAAAGGGGCTAAGCGCAAGGGCAAAAACGCATCCAAGCGTGTGGTGAGCAAGTCTGCCACAGGAGAAGACATTTCCAATTCGAACAATTATGCGGAGGGAGAAGACGACGAACCTGACGATGAAGATGATGAAAACGAGGAGGATGACAACGACGAGAATGACGTGGACGAAATTGACGTGGAAGAGATTGACATGGATGAGGAAGGACAAGACAATGATGAAGAAGAAGCTGATGATGACGGAGACGATTCTAACCGCGAAGGGGAAAACCTAGACGGTAGTGAGTGCAGCGAAACGGGAGAACACGCTAAGAAAAGTGCGCGAAAGGCGGACGAAAGTGGACCCAAAAAAGACGAAAACGAACCGGAAGGGAAAACCAACCTGGAGGAAAACAAAAGGAATAACAACGATGGAGGAAAAGACAAATTAAAGGAAAACTCCAAAACGATAAATAACAAAAGGAAAAAGCAAAACAAAAAGAAAAAGTATAATTCAAATAATCAAATGCCAAAAGATTATCAAGAAGAGGATCATTTTAATGAGTACTCAGAATATGATGATAGAAACAGTAATTGCGCAGAATCAATTGATGTTAAATATACAGATATGATTAATCCAGGAAATGATTGGATAAGTGATGAAAAGTGGAGATACTTACTACACATTGAGAGGTTGAAAAACTTCGAAGGATTTATCAACTCATTTGTTAAGTCCATCAGAGAATGGAGAAGATGGTTCAATTTTTTGGAAGTAGAAAACTATGTACTTCCAGACGAATGGGAATTTAATTTGAATTCTTTTCAAAAATTAATTATCATCAAAATTTTAAGACCAGACAGATTAAATAAAGCAATAGAAAATTTAGTGTACGCTAATATCTCCTACAACGATATTCAGGTGGATCATATGAACTTTGAATTTATTTTGAGAGCATCCAATAATATGGACCCTTTGACTATTATTTACAAAAATAATTTTGACCCCTTCCAATATGTGTATAATTACGCTCTTGAGAATAACCAAAAGTTGAAAAATTTAACTCTAACAGATCAGAACATTCACTTTGTATACCACTACTTGAGGGATGCCATGGAGAAGGGACATATTCTCTTCATTTCTAACCTGCACAACTCGGTTCAGAATTTACATAAGCTAGCCAAAATTATCGAAAATGTACTAAGCATCAGTTCTACATCGGGTCTAACACTCAGCACGAGCTCCGATGAAATTGGCTCTGATGCAAACACCGTTGGACTTACCAACACAGCGAGTGAACAGCGAGAGGAAATCTCTAAATTGGAAGAAACAGAAAAGGATTCCACAGAAGGGGGAAATCACCTGGAAAATGTGCAAGTAGACGACGGACATATGAACCGTTTGTCCAGTTCTGAAAAAGCTGATTCCTTGCCGTACAATGCGTTGATAGACGAGGAGTATGGAAGTAGCCCCGGTGGAAACACCCTCGGGAATGATATCCAACTGTTGGAAGGAGGTAACCATGGAAAGATACCAGTGCATCCAAATTTCCGCCTCTTCTTATCCTGTCTGCCGAGTGAGAAATTCCCGACGGAATTATTGCAGAAAAGCATCATCGTCATTTTGGAAGAGCCACCCAATGTAAAGAAGAGCATATCCATTTTGTTCAAAGAGCAATGGGAATTGGAAGAAAATAAAAACATTCAGTTAAACAAATATAAGAAGTTGTTACTGAGCTTGTTCTGGTTTCATTCTATTCTTAACAATAGGAAAAAGTTTTACAACTTGGGATGGAACAGCGAAAATTATTTTTTCAACAACAAGGATATCATGTTGAGTAAGTACATTTCGCAAATATTCTTCAACAAAAATGTTAAAGAAATATACTGGCCTTACTTCCACTACTACATTTGTGATATTATATATGGTTCTAAAATTAATGATTCCTTTGATAAAGAGCTCCTAAATATATATGCAAATGAATTTTTCAACAACAATATATTTAAGGGGAAGTATATATTTTCCAACTGCTCAAATTATTACCTACCTAACGATGTTATGAGTGAAAAAGTATTGAATAATTACTTGAAAGAAATTCCACATAATGATAGCGTAGAAATATTTGGACAGAAGACATGTGCAGAAATTCCTTTCAATACAATTGCTTCTGAAGGAATTATTTCTCTTTTCTTTCACGTAAATTCTCTGCACCGCAATCAATACCATTTCCATAATGCGAGGTCGAATCATGTTAATGAGAAGGAGGTCTATTCCTTTACGAAGATGCTTCTACAGGGCATGCCTCACGAGATCTATGTGGACGATTTGATGAAAAAGCAGTGCATGCAGGAGCAGTACGTTTACACCAACCTCATGTGCCAGGAGATTTACAAGCACAACTTGGTTCTGCGCAAGGTGCGAAGGTCCATAGGGAAGGTGCAGTGTGGTACGTCATGTGGAGAGCATCTAATCAGGTGCACCTAGCCCGGCGCACTCACAACCTGTTGCATTTTACCAGGTACATCACGCACTTCTAACCCATGTCCATATCCCCTCCCCCCCCTGCAGCGCTCAAAGGTGAAACCGTGATAAACAAACAAATTTACAAAACCATCAGATATCTTAGTGACGGATTAGTGCCAAACTCCTGGAAGGCATTTTACATATCGAAAAAAAATCTACTTCCCTTTTTTGAAGATTTAAACGAAAGAGTGAACCAGCTAAACGAGTGGAGCATCAACGGGGCATTGACAGTTCATTGGCTTGGAGGATTCTGTAACCCCAGAAGTATCTTAAAATATATTTTATATGAATACTCAAAAAAGAATGACATCAGCCATGATTTAATCACGTTTGAATTTACTTCGATAAACAAATCGGATGAAATTAAAATCAAGAGCAGAAGCATTGAGGAGGGAATTTACATAAAGAAGTTAATTTTGCAGGGCGCTAAATGGGATTTCATCAGCCAGACGCTAATGGAGACCGACAATAACAATTTGTACTTTATCATTCCGACTGTGTATCTCAAGGTTGTATTAAAAAAGAAAAGCAAAGAGGACAACGACATTTATTATTGCCCCTTGTACATGTGTCAAGAGAAGAACGTCGTGGACGTTAGGGAGAACTACCTGATGAAGGTGAGTTTTTGCGCAACTGGTCCTTTCGATTCGATCGAAAGTTGGTTCGATTGCACTACACCCAAGTGGAACCGTTTGCGCCGACTCAGCTACGTGCAACAGGGACCCTGTAAAGTTGTGTCCATAGGCGCATCAAAAGTGCAAGACGCGCATACGGAACGTCTGTTGCGTTTGCGCAGGACAGCAACAAATATATCTTTCCTTACAATTTTTCCATTCTTCCCATTTTTCCCATTTTTTGCCGCATGCTGTTTTCACAGGTTGGACTACGCACAGGATCGAAAAACCCATCCGAGTGGGGCAAGCTGGGCGTGCGTTTGTTTTTAACGAACGAATGTTAAGCAAGCGATTAAGAAGACCATATGTACAGATTTGCACTTGAACAAAAGATGTGCCCGCGCAAAATTGCCAGTTGCAATTCGGGGGTACCTCACTTGGCCGCCTTGCACAGTTTGATCGCTCAGCAATTTAGCAACCCCCTTGAATTCATCCTATCCCGATTCAATAATACAACAGGTTGTACGCTTGCGAGAACAAGTTGGCGTGCACATCTAATATAATATACAGGTGGATTTTTTAAAGAAAAAGTACAAATAAATAAATAAATTTTTCTGTACCTTAGAGTTGTATTTACAACTGTGGAAAAAAAGGGAAAAAAAGAATTTTTCCAAAACCTCTATTTGTTCTTAAGAACCCGTAAAAAAAAAATTGCTTTTCCGTTTTGATCATAAAGAAAGTTTTAATGATTTTTTTCGCGCATATTACTTTGAAGCGAATCCTGTTTTGCGCATTTCATTTCATTTTTTTTTTTTTTTTTGCAATTTTGTGCGCATATCGTAAATAATACTCAGAGATATGTATAGAAATATGTTATTCGTATAACGTTAGGGCACAACGCTCTCTTCTGTTTTGCCTTTTTGGCGCTGTTCCCATGGAGTGACTAAGGGGATCCCATTCGCAGGCTAATTCTTTGGCTTCACTTAACGTACATTAAAAATGTGAAAAGGTTGATTAATTTAAAAAAATATTATTTGTCCTATTAAAAAAAAAAAAAAAAAGGGTAGAATAAAAGGCAAAGGAATGGAACATCCATATGAATTTTTTTTCTTTATCCACATTTAAGTAATCGTATTTCTGTGTATCTTTTTCTTAATAACGTGCATAAATATGTAGGAAAACTCCCTATATAGGAATTGCGTAAAGGGTGGTAACCCGTCGACCAGGCTACTACATAATACATATGTTACATGAGCCTCCTTTCCGAAAGAGGTGCGCGGATGCATAATAATCCAATCGAGCATCGCATTATATACTCTCACTGCAAAATTCCTATTTGGATATTATTTATGTATACACGTTTTCGCGCCATACCTTCCGAACTTTCGCGCAAAAAAAAAAAAAATAAATAAATAATAAATAATAAATAATAAATAATTTAATTTTTCTTTAAAAAAAAAAAAAAAACGTTCCCTTTTTTTAAAGGAAGGAATTAACACGCCAACGAACAATGACACGAAAATAAAAAAAATCCATAGGGATAGATAGCATTTGATGAAGTATGCATATTTTATTTCGCAACAAAAATTTGAGGAAAATTAAAACGTCGAAAAAAAGCTGACAAAAAGTTACTATTTAACAAGATTCTTCCTTGCTGAAAAGTTTCAAACTTCCCAAAACTTTAAAAAATTAAAAGAACGCTTTCCAAAGTGGCATTTACGACAGAATCCCATTTTAACTGCACAAATAAGTTTGAACAAATACAAAACAAAACCCGCGTACAAGATGTCAGCTCCCGTAAGCCATAAGAACAAAAAAAAAAAAAAAAAAGAAAAAAATACGTACATACACGAAATGCTCATATGACGAGTGAACAAAATAGTCGTATTTTTACCCTACATGAAATAAACATGAGAGTTTTTGTGAGTTGGCAGGAAATTTGCATGGCGAGATGCTTTACGTAAAACATTGGGGGCGAGGAGAAATACAACCCCCCCCTTGTATGAGTTCCTTGCCTTTTTTTTTTTTTTTTTTTTTATCCCTGTCATGGAGGGACCTATATCCACACCTACATATATGCGTATTCTCCATTGTGGAGAAGAGTAACCATTTGGGAGCAATAGATGCAACGCGCATATAGGCAGCTTTAAGTGTGCTTGTCATAATGGAAAACTATGGTGGAGGCGAAATAAAAACATTTTTCCTTTCATATGAGTGATGAATAGGAGAGAGATGCATATGTGAAGAGAGACGTATATGTTGAAATGTACTTTTGAGGGTGCATCTCACAGAGTTGCAGTTAGTCTAACGTTTGATGAGTTGCTAAATGCTATGTATTCTTCTTTCCTCCCCCTTCCACAGATATCGAAAAAGAGAAAATTTATCAACGATGGTGTTTTCCAAGCTGAGTTGAATGAATTCTTGGCCAGAATTTTAGCCGAGGATGGATACTCAGGTGTAGAAGTGAGAGTCACACCGATAAGGTATGCAGAGTGGAGTGGCATCTAGAGGCCCTACATAAGGCCCCCTATGTGCACATTGATACTTGTTACTGTATGCCCTTTTCGATTTGCCTTTTAAATGTTGCTGTATCTTTATATCCTTTTTTTTTTTTTTTTTTTTTTTTTTTTTTTTTTCCTCGATTCTATCTTAGAACCGAAGTTATAATTAGGGCTACACGCACGAGGGAAGTACTAGGTGATAAGGGAAGGCGAATCAGAGAACTCACATCCTTGGTCCAGAAAAGATTCTTCAACAAGTCGACAAACAGTGTTGAATTGTTTGCAGAGAGAGTAGAGCACAGAGGATTGTGTGCAATGGCACAAGCAGAGTCACTCAGGTATAAGTTACTAAAAGGATTGGCAGTCAGGCGTGCATGTTATGGTGTCCTTAGACACATTATGGAGTCTGGGGCCAAGGGATGTGAAGTTATTGTGTCTGGTAAATTAAGAGCCCAGAGAGCTAAGAGTATGAAATTCCGTGATGGCTACTTAATATCAACAGGAGAGCCATCCAAAAGATTTGTGAACACGGCTACTAGATCAGCACAGCTAAAACAAGGAGTCCTTGGTATTAAGGTTAAGATTATGTTACCCACTGCTGTTGACTCTAAGACTGGATTGCCATCCATTTTGCCTGATAACATTTCTGTTCTGGAGCCCAAAACGGAAACCATAGAAGCATTATGAAGATGAAGGGGTTATTTGTGGAGTGGAAAATCCACCTGTACGTACACATCACACGTGCGTACAGTTACATGTATTATATATATGTACTTACGTGTGTGCGTAATTGCATTGGCAAAGTGGCTACTAAGAACTAAGCAAGTTTATAGAAATATAATGCGTACGTGCAATTTTTTTTTTTTTTTTTTTAAACTTAAAAAAAAAAAATAAATAACTTCCAGGAAACGCTTAAATAGTATTATTTTTAATGGTACTTGCAAATGGTCAGTTGTGGAAGTTCCGCATCCGTAGTACACCTAAATTGTAGCACATATTTTTTTTGGGGGGGATAAAATAACACCAGGTGGAAAAAATAACATCAGGTGGGGAAAAGAAAAAATCAGTACTTGTATAAATAGAGGGAACAAATGGAACATGGAATGTGAACGAGTGGAAAAGAATCCTCAAATAATTTACGTCTCACATACAAATGCTGACAATAGAGATTACGCGGAAAGGCACTCATTGACTCTTTAAAAATGTAGAAAGGTCTTTATCATCGCCAACTGGATTTTCAATTTATTCAATTCCCTATATGGGTACTTCACGTGAGGGATATACTTTTGAAGAGAAAAAATAAAACATCGAAAATGGCTCCAAATTTTTTTGGAAAAAAATAATATGCTACTTACAAAATCAGTGTTGAAACACGTTAAGTGTTGAGGTGAACATGTTCAGTCTGTCTGTGCACATGAACCAAGCAAAGAGGGAGGGTAACTTTGTGTAAAGTTCTTCTGGTTTCTTTAAGACACATCTTGCACCTTCCAAATGTTGCATTACGTGTTACAATTAAACACTTTTTCGTTTTATTCAAAAAATATTATAGCGGAATAGCGCCAGTGGTATGCAGGCGTTGACACAATTACCAAAAAAGGGAAGAGAAAAGACAAGCAAACCGATCGAAGACCATTCTCCGTGTAGGTATAAACATACAAACAACATGCACTCATAATGTAGAATGTGCTCTACACTTTATACCAGTAAAATAAGTGCGAAAATGAAAATATTCCTTTTAAGAAAATTGGCTCAATTTAACAGTCGTGACAAATCCGTCCATTGGAATAATCGTCGGGAACCTGAGAAGAAGAGTGTTGCTCGGGACATTCATTCTTCAGGTAGTGGAGTATTGGCAAAAAATTTTCGGTGTAGATATGCACACATATATATAGAATTCGCTATGCATTTTATGTTTTCAAAATGTACCCCTGGCAGAACCTGCGGAAATGAAATTAGATATTCGGGAAGTGTGTATAAATGTGCATTCTTGCTCCCTTTACGATATATATATGTATGTATTTTATTTATTTATTATTTTTTTTTTTTGCGATTTACCAAGTTTTTCCGTTCCCGTGATTGCTGAGGGATCTGATGGATCCAGCAAAGCCTGATGAAGTTTGAAAGAAGAGGTGGCGTTGAATCGTTCCCCTTCCCGTTTGTTGCAAATTTTTGTGTGGTGACACTACAAATGATAGTAATGGCCACTCCTTCAACCACCACGATGAAGGCCCTTTGGAGAGTTACTTCTTGTGAAGTAGTCGCAATCCAAGTGGGAGCAGATGTCCACAGATTTGGGGGTGCTCAAATTGTAGGGGGCGCTTTTCAAAACCTTGTCGCAGATAGACATATAATTTAAGAAGGTTGCATATCCCGGTGTGTAAAAATTGGCAGGATTCATATACGTTACGTTGTTTATCTTTTCTACTAAATTCTGGTGAGGGTGAAAGAACGTTTCATTTTTGTGTACCCCATGGGGGATTTGTTGAATTTGATCTACCATATTTTTGTAGGCTAAAATTTGCGAATAAATTTCCTCTCCTTTGATACTCTGTTCAGTGAGTTCTCATTCTTTTTGCCATTTCGCTCGATGCATATTACGTCCAAATTGTCCGCATTGCAGATAAGAGCCCTTTTGTCCTCATCATTCCATATGACATATTTACAGTTGTTCAAGGTGCACGCCTCTAACGCCTTCGAAATGGACGTAAAGTTTGTTACATCACTAGTGTTATGAGCGCAACCTGAGAGGGAAAGTGGTCCATTCCGATGTAGCAGTGGAGCATACTCTATTTTGTCACACTGATCAGGTTGATTGTTTTTCTTCCTTAAAAATTTACATTACCCAGAGACTGGTCCCGCACTCTGCAACGGGTATATGCAAATAAGTATATATGTATGTGTATATTTGTGTACGTGTGTTGGGAGGAGTGTGCACATAGTATGGGCCAAGCCTCATTGGGGCGAACTTTTTCCATTCAGAAAAAGAAGTATTACACAAGGTATTTGTGTGTAACTCCTTGGTGGAAGGCATTTCCATCGTAGAGATTTTTATAAGAACTGAAATGAGGAGGAGAAAATCATTAGTGCCATTTCGTTACAGTTAATATGGGTAAAAAACTGACTAGAAATATTTCCCACACATTGTCGTGTGCCTTTTCCTACAAAGGGTGAAGCGAAATTTTATTCTCAGACCTCATGCAGATGTATTCTATGGCCAATTCTGAAGAAAAGTCTAGGTGGGGATTCTTAGTGTTCCTTTTGAATTTGCGCACATCGATCTTAAAATAAGGAGAAATGTTCGTTTTTGTGAATCTTGCAAAAAGGGGTTTGTAACTGAGGGGAATTCAATATCATGCTCTCAGTTTCTATATCTTATTTTCTACTTCTTTAGAAAATTTATTTATTCATTTGGTTCTTTTTTCACACCTGACATTGTTCCTTCTTGGAGCATATTTCCTTTGCCATATTTGTGTAGTCGTTTTCTGATGAAACGGTGAAGGGAAGGAGGGTGGCGTAATCAGTGAGGGAGGAATAGGGTGAGAACATTTAAGAAGACAAATACATGAATTGCTCGTGCATAGTGCGAATTAAGTAACTCTCCCATTTTTAAAGTGTTTTATAAGTGCTTTATGAACCCATGTCCAAAATGTACAACGAAAAATATAGAGACAAAAGGAGGATTCGCACTTTGAAGTTTTTTTTTCCAGATTTTCTCTTGTGTAGATGTCATGACACCCACAAAAGGGAAGTTATTCAAAAGAGAAAAGTTTCATCGAGTTAACCTTCCACGTTCAGGTCTATTATGGACGCCTTTCTGATTGCCACGGTGTAGCCCTTATTGCAGGACACTCCTATAATGTCTCTCTTTAGAAGGGCGGTTTTAAGGGTTAACGATGGATTGAAAATAATGCTTTGTTCGAACAAGGGAACCGCGATAAGCGAGAAATGGGAAAGTAAAACAGAGGCAGATATAAAAATAATTAGATATGGTTAAAAATTGCTACAATATCTGAATTCCTTCCATCCTTACATCTTTCAACACGTTGGAATACCTTGACGGCAAATAATGCTGATATCCCTCATTATTTATGTATCTGCAAAGAAAAAAAAAAAAAAAAAAAAAAAGGAAAAAAACGTGGGTCGATAAAACCGGACGTGAAATACCTAACCGTTTAGAAATCACAATTACACCACATTCTCATAGTGCCTATGCACGTATGTATTGAAACCCATAGTAAAAAATAGGGCTGTCTGTCTCCTTGGTTGGTAAAATTTCCTCTGGGGTGGCAAAATTAAGCAGGGCGAACAATGAACCGAGCACGCGGAAAAGGGGCGACATTTTGTCAGACAGAGTAAAAGGAAAAAAAAAAAAAAATAAAATAAATGACAAAGGACAAAAAAGGGGAAGTAAAAGGAGAATAATAAAGGAAAACCAAAAAAGACAACAAAATCAACTCGTAAGGATAGAGATTACCATATTTTTGCATTTCCTTCATTTTAGATTTATTCCTACCACATAGCTCTTTTCCTCGTATGTGCTATGGAGCGATAATTTAGTGTACTTACATGGCACGCAGGGATGTGTCTTTCCCACGTGAAAAAAAAAAAAAAACAAACAACAAACAATACGACACTTCCGCGAAAGCGTAATGTGTGCCTAAGTCCAATGTGACATATTCTGGAAGAAAAACCTTTTTCTAAAAATTGACTTACAATTTATGCGTGAACAATTGTTTATACGACGCGGTAGCAAAAGGAACAACATGTGCGCAATATGCTTGTGTGACATTTCTTTTTTTTTTTTTTTTCGTTGCAATGTATGATTGTTTGTAAGTGTTGCTATTCTTTTGTACCTTTATGCATATGTATGTGCTCACCCCTTTTCTGGTGGGTCTTCTTTCCCTCGGTTAATTCCCTAAGGGCCACTAAAGCGTGAAATAGGAGCGATTCCAAATGACAAGGAAGTGACCACACATACATAAGCGTTAAAACCAGTCCATCTTTCCTTCTAAGAATAACTTCGTTCCCAAATGGACGCAGGGGTCAAACATGAGGAGCAACAACAAAGCAACGAAAATGAAACCCATCGGAAAGAAACCGAAGCAGTGTAAAAGGGCAACTTCTGGGTCACCACACATTTGTGTAATAACCACTTCGCGGTGTCAGTACGTATACATAGAAATGGTTCAATCATGGAACGGTTCGGAAAAATAAACAAACAGAGGAAAGGTTGAAGAATGGTCCAAATATGCATCCACTAAGTTTGAAAATTATTGATATCAATTTTATATCCGTTAAACCATTTACATTTATTATATGCCTCAGTCTTGGCACACTTTTGCGAGTGTGCATTATTTTTTCCTTTAAGTGGATTTAATTTTACCAAAATTTGGTAGGGAAAATGAAACAAAAGAAAGATTCTCATGGGTTGATTTTTTCTTCCATTGTGAATTATGCATATTTCATTTTTAATGAATAAAAAATATGAATAAGTTGTTTGTGTATCTTTTTTTTTTTTTTTTTTTTTTTTTTTTAAGGGGGGAATTAAAAAAAAAAAAAAAAAAAAAAAAAAAAAAAAAAAAAAAAAAAAAAAAAATGAACAAAACGAATGAACAAGCGAATGAACGATCAAACGAACGAACAAAAATACGCAGCCATGCAAACACACTGCGCATGTTCCACTTATTTAACCTTTTCGCAGAGCATATTTTTATGTGTTAAATGTCTATTCATTTGTATGAATAAATATTTGGAATTCATTGCGACAATGTAGCTAATCGAAAATATCGTTACGCTTACACGTACATATATATATATATATATTATTCCTAGTGCTACTGACATTTGCCGCCTTTTTTTTTTTTTTTTTTTTTTTTTTTTTGTTAACTGTTCTGTTTCGAGCTCTTCTTGCCTCCCCCCCCATACACACACACACATATTTGTACCTCACATATGCCTCTTCCTGTTTGCCATTTCGTCCCTTTTGAGGATTACCAAAGCTTATCATTTGCATGTGCAAGTGTAACAGGGGAGGGGGAGGTCCACGCCGAACAGTCCTACGCTTATCGTCGCCTGTGCGGCGGTTGAGGTATTCGCGCTCATGTGTCGACATGTATGCGTCATCGTGTGAACCTCGCCGTGTAGGTCTCCCCGCGCAAACGACGCACTTACCTGTTTGCTCTCCTTGTTCGCTCCCCTCCGCTCTTTCACCGCCTCATAACGGAGGAGACCAGCTGCAAGTGGAAACAGGGCGGAGGAAACTCAAACGAAAATAATTTTAAAAGTTATTCAATTTTTACGTTCGCCCATCGGGGTCCAGGTAAATATAAAGGGCAACACTTTTTTTTTCCATTTGTCCTCCTCCTCTTTTCCACTTTCCCTCTTGACAACTATTTTGCGATCCCATACATGCAAGCACATGCAGTTGTGGGGTGTACACATGGTACCGTTTTTCCGCTGAATGTTTGGCCCCCTTTTTTTTCCCCTACCCCTTCAAGCATAGCTACTCCCCGCTTGTACGACAAATGAATAATGGGTCGTTTAAGGAAACAAACATTTGCAGAAAGGAAAAACAAAAGGGAGAAATTCCAGCTCCTCGTTTTGGACACACAGCTACCTACCTTGGAAACAGCAAAGTGGCAATATTCGGCGGGGCCATAGGTGACGCAGGGAAGTACAACATAACAGATGATATATATATATATGATTTATCGCAAAACAAATGGAAAAAAATAGTAACGGAAAATACCCCATCTGCAAGGGCGGCGCATGCAGCTGCGTGTGTTGATGAACAACAGTTAGTTATATATGGAGGTGCAACGGGTGGGGGATCGCTATCCCAGGACGATTTGTACATACTAGATTTACGAAAGGAACAACGATATTCATGGATGACAGTGCCTACAAAAGGAGTAACCCCAGGCAGAAGATATGGACATGTAATGGTATTTAATAAGCCCAACCTAATAGTAATTGGTGGAAATAACGGTCAGCATACGTTGAATGATGTTTGGTTTATGCATGTAGAACTTCCTCCATTCGAATGGGTTCAAGTAATTATTTCCAATAATTGCAAGGCACCCCCTCCAAGAGTGTACCACTCAGCTGACATGTGCAAAGAAGGACCTGCAACAGGGATGATTGTCATATTTGGTGGAAGGAGTGCAGAGAATAAATCCTTAGATGATACATGGGGGTTGAGACAACACAGAGATGGAAGATGGGACTGGGTAGAAGCTCCCATAAAAAAGGGAGTACCTCCCGAAGCGCGTTATCAGCATACTGCCGTTTTTATAGGCTCCAAAATGTTTATTTTAGGGGGTCGAAATGATAACGGGTGTGCCATCCCTTTGTCGACAGCGCTCTACAATACGGAGACAATTGAGTGGGTAACGTTGCCAGCCATTTCGAAATTTAGACACACCTCGTGGATGCACAAGCATACGATTTACACCTTTGGTGGGTTCACTCACCAGACGCAACAGTTTCCAACGAATGAGTTGGAATGCCTGGACTGTTGTATCCTGGTGAATGCGACCACTGGTTTGGATTCGGAAAAGAGGAAGACACTAAAGCAGTCTTCCCTTAAACAGAAGCAGCTCTCCAATGAAAATGTCAAGCATCTGGGAGGCGAAGTGCGAAGTGGTAGCAGTTCCTTCAAGTTAAACAGCCAAGATGTTATCAACCCGCAGCAATCAAGTGCACTCGCAAGTAGTCAATACGCAGGGACCAAACAAATTTACGAAATGAAGAATAGCGCCATGGCAGGGAATGCAGTGGCAAATGTACATAATGCGCAGGATGTACACAACGCGCAGAATGTACAACAGAGGAACATGCTGGACTCACCAAGCTCGTCTCTGTTTCGTCTGTCCAGTAGACCCATGTCGAATAAAATAAGGCTAGCAGCGCATGCACACGCAGTGCAAGAAACGGGGAGTGATTTCGCCTTGTTGGTTAGAAAAATATCCATTGATAAGTTAGAAGAAGAAGGAAGAAAAATAAATAACGGTGTCTTATGTACACCAGTGAACTACATAAGTGAATTTAAAAATACTGTATATGATAAAATCATTACTACATTGTTAAATCCAAATATAACACAATTCGAAATTCAGTACCATCATAATGCGGAAACGATTTTTACAATTCCTTGGGGAAATATTTCTATCCTATGTTCCATTGTAATGGATATTTTTAAGCAAGAAGATATGGTACTAAAATTAAGAGCGCCCTTAAAAATATACGGAGATATACATGGACAATATTATGATCTCATGAGATTATTTCAATTGTATAAATGTCCTGTGGAAGAAGATTTAGGAGAAAAGTTAAATGCCATTGGTGATATCGATTCAAATGATTATTTATTTCTTGGTGATTATGTCGATAGAGGTTCCAACAGCTTAGAAGTTATTTGTTTACTTTTCGCGTTAAAATGTAAGTATCCCAAGCAGATTCATTTAATAAGGGGGAATCATGAAGATATGGCCATTAATAGTTTGTATGGATTTCAGGAAGAGTGTAAGAGGAGATTAAAGGAAGATATAAATGATAAGTCTTCCTGCTGGGTTCAGATAAATCAAGTTTTTGAGTGGCTACCTATAGGTGCTATTGTGGAGGATAAAATATTATGTGTTCATGGAGGGATAGGAAAAAGTATTAATACCATTTCAGACATATCTCAGTTGAGGAGACCATTAGTTGTTTCTCAAGTTCCACAGAATTTGAATGAACAGAAAGTTACAGATTTGCTTTGGTCTGATCCTACGGATAATGATTCCATTTTGGGAACAATCCCGAATGATATAAGAGACCCTGATGGTACTGGTCATATTGTTAAGTATGGACCTGACCGGGTTCACAAATTTTTGGAGGAAAACGATCTTCAATTGATTATACGTGCCCATGAATGTGTCATGGATGGCTTTGAGAGATTCGCAGGGGGGAAACTGATAACCCTTTTTTCGGCTACCAATTATTGTAATTCGCACAAGAACGCTGGGGCTCTACTCTTCATCCGTAGAGATCTCACCGTCATTCCGAAACTGATATACCCGGCCAAAGACGAAGTTCGCTTCTTCAACACGTGGTAAGTGGGGCGGAGAGGCGGCTAATGTGCGGAGGTATCTGCCTTATGTAGATGTTCCTCTGCTGTGTGGATGCGCTTCTGCATCAAAGTATCACTCTGAGTATGTGCGACAACGTACGCAGAGTAATATACATGCTCATGTCCATCATCCCCCTTTTTCCTTTTTGAAGGGACACCAAAATGACCGAGCTCAGACCCCCGACACCACCAAGAAATCAGCCCAAGATGAGGGAATTGAACTTTGGAGCCCCATAGCATTTTTTTTTTTTTTTTTTTTCCATGTACCATTTGACCGTCCATACATATGTGTAATTAAAATTTTGTATGCACCTATGGGATACACTTTTTACCAATGTTGGTTTTTTCTTTTTCTTTTTTGTTTCATTTTGCACTCTCATGCTCATGTTCGTTTTCGGCTTCCCCTTTGTGAACCTCCTTTCCCCCCCTGCCGTTACCCGTTCCGTCATTTCGCCACTCACGTGTCTCAAGGCGAAAGGGCGCGCATTACCAAATGGGTGATAGAAACCTTCAAAAAGAACCTCATTTGTATAACACTCATTTTATTTGTGATTTATAACGCCCTACTCATTCGTACGTAGGGAAATAAAAAGTTCACTTCCAGAAGGAGTTTTTCTTTCTTTAAATACGTTAGAAATGTCATTCGAAAGGGGGCACACACACCTGAATGACATTTTACCTAGGTAAAAGGGGAGGAGTGTGTTTGAAAAAAGGAAACATGAATCGTCAAGGTTCATCATCTTTGTTGTTCATTTCATTATTTGTAGAATTATTTACGCAGTTATTTATTTTTCGTTTTTTTTTTTTTATCCGCGTAACATTATTAAATAAATTGTACTCTTTTTTGGTATCATTTCGTACAAAGCAACAACAACAATAAAAAAAAAAAAAAAAAAGAAATTAGCTGTTATTGTGGTGCTTTAATGTGCCTACATAACATTTTTCATTGTCGTTTCATTGAAAAGCACAATCTGTTGTAACCTCCGGCAATATTCTTTTTTATACCTGCTCCTTTCTGGGTTGTCACTGTCATCCATGAGGACAGAAATGGTGTCTTAATCAGTCGTTCATGGTATGGTCTACACACACGTTCCTGACCCAACGTTACATTTATCGCGCCATTTTTGATCAGAGGAAGATAAATTTTAAAAAATATCATTTTGAGAGGTTTGCAAAATTGCTCCATTCGGCTTCATAATTTTGTTTCCATCTTATTGCTGTTTTTTTCTTTTTTTGCGGTTTCTTCCCGAATGCGAACCCCATTCAAAAAGGCATAAAAAAAAAAAAAAAAAAAAAAAAAAAAATCACATTAACAAATATCATAATACGCGGGAGGGGGGTAAGCGTGGTAAAGACGGATAGCAAATGTATCAAACGAGTCGAATGAAAGCGGCATGGGCGAAAAATGGCACAATGTAAGACTGAACAATGTATAACTGAACAATGTATGACTGCACAATGTATGACTGCACAATGTATGACTGCACAATGTATGACTGCACAATGTATAGACACTGTATGTGTGTACTATGTGCAACACAAAATTGTATACTCTCATCAGGCGGATAACGGATGAAGTGCGCTTCTTCACCTTGTGCCACTTTTTAACTACATGTCAATAGCGTGATGCTGTGAAGGTGTAGAAATATTCGAACGAGACCGATGGATTGTGTGGCATATTTCTTGTTCCCCTCACTTTTCCCGAGGGTTGACCTGTCTGATCGAATTTGCAAAGCGAATGGAGGCACCCTAGAGGTTATTCCTCACTGATGGAAAAGCAAACGCAATAATGCACAGAAGAAAAAAAAAAAAAAAAAAAAAAAAAAATTAATTTTTTATAGAGTGTTTTCCTTTTACCGCTTGAACCATTAAGTGTACTCAGCACCTACACTGCAGGACGACTTCTTCCTTCCCTGGTAGTTATTCGACTTTTGGATAACCTTCCTATTGTGGCACCATCGAGCGACAGTCGTTCTGTGCACTCCGTATATTGCCGCTATTTGTGGCACCGACAAATTTTTCTCATGTAACAATTCGCTCAATTTTTCTGCTGTTGGTGGTCCATTGTTTCCTTGCCTTTTTTTCTTGTGGCTATTTAAACCGAATGACTGATTTTTGTTTGTATTGATATTGGAATTTTTCTTCTCCTTTTGCATTTTGTCCTTCTTTTTTAAATTGCTTGATGAGGGAAAAGACCCAGCGCTTCGGTCGTCATCCTCCTGATGTGAACCGTCCTCATGTAGACCCTCCTGTTGAGGAACCCACTTTTCTTCATCCCCATCACAGTACTCATTGAGCATGCCATTATAATTCGTAAAATTCATATTATTCCTCACATGTCTATCAGATGTGCTATTTTCCAAACCGACCCAATTGACTCCATTTAGAAAATAATTCCCGATGTTATAATTGTATAGGTATCCTGCATATGGAGTTGGCGAGTTGGTGAAATATTCATTTGTCATTTGGACGTTCTCATTTTTGTTCATATTATAATTATATACATTTATATGATTCATCATTTGTGCACTTTGATAATTTTCCATATTATTACTTGTTCCATTATGGTGAGGGGGCGGTATTATTCCATTCAAGTTGAATTGTTTATACACGCTTGTCATGCTCGTGTCTGGATCGCTCAGCTGGTAATGTTCACGGGTGTGTGTGGGGGGGTATGCATCTGCCTGTCTCATCAGGTTGACCATCTCTTCAGTGTTTTTATATTTCGTTTCATTCCCTTTGTTGTTTAGCGAGAAGTTTATTGTGTTCATCTGGTTCGATTTGTTTATGCCAACGCCGTTCCTCTGGTCATCCCCAATATGTGCACCATCCATCGGGGTTCTCATTTCGTTTACATTAAAAAAGGAACGCGTGTCGTTAAAATTTATTGATTTTTCATCCGCATTTTTTACAAATGGAGCACTACCACCATGATATGAGTTGTCCCGATTTTCACCTACAGAATGAGTGTCCATGTCCAAGTTGGCAATGCTTTCACAGGAGTTGTTATTTGGGGATTGATTCTTCACCCCCCTTGAAGCGTTAGTTATATTCTCCAGGTTTGTGCTACATTCATACTCGTCTTTGTTGGATGACATTTTGAGAGAATGTGCAACTTTCTCATTCGTTGTGTTATCTTCGTGGGGGGAATTCCTTTTTGTTAGAAGGGAGGTGACATTATTACTTTGTTGGTGGGTGGAACCTATATGAGCATCCACATCTGCGTTGTTAGGGGAGGTACCACCATCGTGGTTATCGCCGTGCACACTTCTTACGCTGGTGTCCCCGTTAATCGTACCCCCTGCATAGGTATCCACATGTAAATTTGTACCTTCCGTCCAGAGCCAATTATCCCCCTGTTGGTTCTTCTCATGTGTATTTTCCTCCCCTGGCGATGATTCCCTCGCGTCTGGGTCACTATTTTGTGAAGAATTATTATTCAACTTCAAGGGAAACTGTTCTTCCTCCTCCACTTTGGCATAAATATATTCGTTTTTATAGTCACTACTATTTCTTAAATTCCCGTTAGGATGGTCCTGACCAGTTGCAGTTATGTTACTTCCCTTTTCGCCCCCATTTGGGTTATTTCGATGGCACTGTGGATGCTCTTCACCTAGATCTGTGTTTACCACATGTTTTCTCCCTTCACCCAACAGTTCGTTCAATCCTTTGGGGGGGTAACTCTTCTCATTATGCTCCTTCTGATCATCTCTTCCTTTGCATTCCTCATTGGTCGTGCTACTCTTCTGTGTGCAATTTAAATCTTGGCTTGCATCGTTAAGGTAGCCGTTTTTATCTCCCTCCAACTGATTAACTGCATCCGTTGTATACACATTATTTTCATTCTCCACCATTTGTTCACTACTGCACTTGTGTTGGGAATTCGCAGAATAAGTGACATCCTCAGTAACACATTCAAAATGGTTACCTACGCTTCTGTTTGGTAAATCTACACATGATTGATCCACTTGTTTGCTTCTATTTGTGTGGACCGCCCCTCTTGATACATTACTAGTGGCGTTCTGTTCTCGTTGTTGAGTATAACTGAGGTTGCCATGCACGGGGTAGTAGCTCCCACAGTTGTTACTACCACCTTGTCCATTTTGTATGAAATGATTAGTAGCATCATCCGAAAAATAATTATTCGTCAATGCAAAGTGGGGGTATCCATTTTGGTTAATTAGGATGCTCCTTTCCTTTTCCATTTGTTCATATAAAAATGGGTTCGCATTCCCAAATTGGTTGTACATGCTCTGGTAAGAATAATCAAACTGGTTCACGTAATTGGTCGACTGAGTTAGGTGGTTACTGAATGGTCGCTGTCTTACGGGGGTAGGAGAGAAGAAGGAGCTACTACCACTGGCATCATTCCTGTTCCCACAATAACCTATACTTTTTAAATTCACTTTTGAGCAATTCTGTACACTGGAATTTACTCCACTAATGTAGTTTTGAGCACCAGATACATATTGAGGGGTTATCGAAGCGTTTGTCAAATTTCTACATTTTCTAAATTCCTCATTGTACTTGTTCACCAGGGTGTTGTTACTATCTACACAGTTTATTCCATTTTGTAGTTTGTTCAAATCACTCAAATGCTCGAGGGTATTATTCATCAGCACGTTATGATTACTGCTAACGATATCATTCCCATTGGTTGCACCGAATGGCCCTTTACTGTATCCCCTATCGGTGCCTTCTCCGTACCTCTGGCGAAAGAAGAGGTTTTGCACAAATGCCATGTTACTATCATAAGTAGTTTGTCCATAGTACGAATTTGGCATATCAGAATAATTCAAATGGGAGAAGTGCACCCCATTTGCGTTCTTTAGGTAGCCCATTTGGCTCTTGTACACAGTGGATGGAGATGCCTTGGAAGGACCGACTCCATTCTGCCCATTGTCATTAGCATGGAACAGTGATCGTTTTGACAGACGAGTAAATTTTGTGGAATTGTTCAAATTATGCAACAATTTGTTTTTATTATGAACCACGACAATTTGTTCTCCGTTGTTGTACGCATCGTATAGGTATTGTAAGTCGGGTGACAACTGAAATTTGCTATCATCCGTTTTTTTCTTCCTCACAAGGAGATGGAGATCATGTCGTTCATCTGATCGTTCATCTGATCGTTCATCTGATCGTTCACATGGTCGTTCACATGGTCGTTCACATGGTCGGTCATCGGGCTGTTCACCTGATCTTTGTTCCGCCTTGTTCTCTGCCATGCGATTCACTTGGTCATCTGCGCTTAAACCTGAGGTGAGCCTTTTTCCCTTCCCTTCACGGGGTCCATATGGCAGATCACCTCCCCGGCTCACCTCTTCCCATTTATTGAGTGCCTCATTCTCCGCTTCGTCCAATTTGCTCGTTACGTGTGGAATGCACATGGCCCCATCAGCTAATCCCTCCAATGCACCCTTCCCATTGTGGAGTTCCGAATTTTTCACCTCAAACTCGATTGAATAACTACTCATTTTCTTCCCCTTATTAGACAGTGTGGAGATGTATGATCTCTTTCCATTATTTCCGACATCACGCGGTGCACTATTATATGCCCCGTCTTGCAAAAAAAATTTTGTAAGCATGTCCATATCTTTTGATAGATTCTCTCGATTAGAATTACGGGGAATTTTATTTTTCTGATCACCATCCTTGTTAGAACTCCCATTATTTTTTACAAATTCGTTGGAAATTTTGATTAAATTGGAAAAACTGATGTATCTGTTTTTGGATCCACTATTATCCTTTTCGTTGGGCACATTTTTTGTGTGTACTTCATTGGAGTTGTTGCAGAAGGTACTGCCATTTTGGGGGGTTACTTCCGCTTGGAGGTATTCTCTGGGATCTTCTTTCACATCGGAATCCCCGTTCCACGATATATTCGACCGAGTAAAATTTGGAGAATGTCCCATAAGCGTGCAAACCATGAGATAGGCATACAACCTGTTTATTCTGTTTTTATAAAAAGAAATATTATTGATAATGTGCCGGTCCTGATTCTTTATGTGAATTTTCTCCCTATATTTTGCATTAGTCAAATGAAGAACATTGAACAATTTGCTTCTGACCACAGCGTTCAGATGCTTCCGAATGAAATTCTTGTCCTGTGGAGGGTAGGACCAAGTAGCATGTTCCATTTTTTTCGGATCACATAATTGATAAAACTTCTTTTCACGATCATCGAACGAATGGGACATCGTTTTAATTGTCGTGGTAAAGTTATTATTAAAAATATTCCCTTTTTTTACAAAGGGAGCAGATAGAATTTGTTCGCACAAAATATCCTTGTTCCATTTTTCACCCATTCCGTGGTAACTCTCTTGCACCCGTCCTTTTGAACTCCTCTCCTTAAAAATGGGGAAAAGAAATCCTTCCTCTTTTATAGATTCCTTTAGGAATGGTCTTTCAAGCGAGGACTTAGGGTCTAGTCTCCTTCCCACCTCGCCATCATCATCCTCCTGCTGTTGCTGTGCTACCGGTGAACCAAATTCGTTCAACCCAATTTGGAGAAAATTATTTTCGACACATTTTTCCTTTAACTTAAATATTTGATTAACAAATTTTTGGCATAAAAATAATTGATAATAAATATTTTTTTTCTTCTTCTTTTTCTTCTTGTAATATTCTTTTAGCACCTTCAGAAATTGGGACTTCACTGTATCTGTGCATATTTCAGACACTTTTAAAAATGGGAATTTATCGACATATTTTATTTTTTCATTTAGTGAAGAATTCACAAAATCATTTTTAAAATCTCGTATTTGTTTGCTAATTTTTTTATTGCAGTGGAAATGATCCATAAAATGAGTGACAATATTTAAAAAGTTCATTTCCTTTTTATCGTATGCATTCTTGTCGTAGTAGTGTAGGTAGGGTAGATAGGATGACATGAGGAAGAAATCGTTTAGGAACGAGTTTATATAAGTTTGCAGATACTTTTCGGCACTATCACGGAATTTAATTAGGAGATTTAGTTTTTCCATTTCTCCTTGTTCCCCATTGGACGTGTCCATATTGAAGCTTAGAATTTTTCGCAAGTCGAATTTCTCTTCCTGAGGGGTGAATGCAGATGCATCTGGCTCGTTTTTTCGACATTCCAATGGGTTACTTTCCAGTTGGCCGTGTTCTCCTTGGTAGTCTTCACATTGGGTCTCTTCTCCTTGGAAAATTTCACCCTGGTAATTTCCCTCGTGGCCATTTTGAACTCCTCCATCCTGCTGCATATCGCCTGACACACTTACCTCATTACTCACTTGTTCTTCCGAAACATTGCCACGTGACGAGTGCCTATCTCCTCCCGCTTCGGAAGGAACGACATTGAATTTTTCCTCCATTGGAGAGTTTCCTATTTTGCCCTTGTCCCCCTCTGCATGATAATCACAACTCGTTGTTCCTATTTCCCCCTCCTCTAGTTCGTCCACATGAGCAATGCCTTCCCAGACGTTTTTATCCTCGTGGGGTTCTACTTCGTTTCGTTTCTCCATAAGCAATTCATTTAGGTTACCCTTGTTTATTCCTTCCTCATCTCCGCCTGTTTCCTCTTCATCGCCGCGTATTACGTTTCCTTCTGGATATCCCCCTTCTGTCCTATCATCACTACGACCATCCTGAGAAATATCCTGAACATATGACTCCGTTCTACACCCCTGAATTTCATCACTTGTGTTGTCAATATTGTTTATCGGCGTTCTTGTTTTATATTCCAGTACACCCGAACGGTTCCAATCATCAGATGTACAGGACAAGCTATGTTTAATGTCGGGGTGTACAATTATGTGCTTAACCTTAGGGGAGTGTTTTTCTTCGATCGCGATGTTAACTTTATCGACCTTGCGTACATAGGCCAAGGGAAGATTCTCACTTGGTGAATCTTCGCATTTTTCACTCGCAGCTTGCGAAAACACATCCTCTGCGTCACCACCCGCTTTATAATCTCTCTCACTGACCACGTCGTTGGGCCCCTCATCGGTTGGCAAAGAACCGTTCAGGCTCTCGATGCTAATCCGGCTAGGACATGTATCGATTCTACAGTTATAGTTGGACCCAGAAGAATTAATAAAATTTTCTCCAATTCTTCGAAATTGATCTTCTGTTTTTTTTTCATCGTTGGGAGTTGAGTTCACCCCATTATGCTCTCCTTCCATCAGCTTTTCACACATATAATTCGTGTCGTTAAAATTGTTTAGGCTGATGGAATTCCTCTCTTCATCTGTGTCACCATGGTGGCTATTATGGTGTATATGCAGAAGGGCCTTCACATGCTCATCATTATTATCACTTACCGTATGAACATGTTCATATTTTTTTATTAACTTTTTTATTTTCCTTTTGAAAGATTTATTACCAGAATGAATAACTGTCTTAATGTTTGACTTCTCTTTAATGGCGCTCTTCAAAAGGGTCCCTTTTGGTGTTTTCGCTTCGTTATTTTGTGTAGAGCCCCTTTTGGACACCACTTTGGATATCACTTTCTTCCCATGTAGCTTTTTCTTAATTTTTGCTTTCTTGTTATCCATTTTGGACATGCCCTGTGAGCTGTCCCTGGGGGTGTGAATATCCATTTGGTCACTTGGCATGGGCTTTAGGGGGATCCTTAAATTGGCATTATTAGGCCTTGACGAAGTGATACAAAAGAAGAAAAAAAAAACTGTTACATCGTCGGATATGCTTATCGGATGGGTTCAATAACACAGCCTATGTGCAAGAGGAGGCAAAGAAATTTAGGCACTTACATCAGAGTGCATTAAAATTCTACATACAGTTTTCTGGGATAATCATGTGTATACTAGGCACATTTTGAAGTATCGCACGCATTTCGCACTCACGCTGGAGAGTTCAGAATGCATAGACTGACCGGGGTAACCACACATAGATGAACTAAATTTGTCAAAAAAAAAAAAAAAAACGGTGCAACGAACAGTACAACAAAGAAAACAATGAAAAAGACCTGCGCAAATGCATAGCAGAACAGTGCGGAAAGAATGTATAGAGAGAGAAAAAAAAAAAATACACTCTAATAAAATACAAATAGGCATTATCTACATCCCCATTAACTCTAATCATGCAAAAAAACTGAGTTCATCAAGGAGGAGCAGGCAGGGAAAGCATAAAAAAAAAAAAAATTTAGCTCAAAAACAGCGGTGAGAAAATTCTCACATGGTAATGGTTCTAACAACCCACTCTACAGTAGCTACTTCACATTTCAAACGTTTGCATGTAAATGCACGTGTACATAAGAAAATATAAAAGGAAATACTGGGAACTATTCCAACGAGAAGTAAATTTGTGAATATTTCCACAGGTTAGACACAAGACCAAATTGCTGTTAAATCATCATGGGATATAGGAGGAAGGGAAAGGGGGGGGGGACTTGGATAGAGAGTTGGTAGAAGAATTGGTTAACAAATAATTTCCTAATTAAATAAAATCAGTAAATCAATAAAGTAGTTACACATTAACGTGCAGGTGCGCACAGACAGTTATGTGTCCTGGGGAAATACGTACCCCTTGCGCGCTTTCACCATCTACCATGTGCAAAGGAAGCTATCGTACATGATCCAAAGTGCATTCGAAAATGCAGTGACTGGGTTAGCGTGGACGTGCCTTTCCATTCAGCTTAGATCGTCCTACTACAAACTAGTTCACCCTAGTTAAGTATGGTTTCGCCACACCTAGATCCAATTTTATTTTGCTCTCTATATTTTTTTCCCTCTTGCTACCACAACCCTTGACAAGGCACATGTGGAATGGTATAAACAGGCGCACAAAACGATGTCAGAATCATTAGATAAATATTTGCACGAAGCAAAGGGCAACAGTGGAACAATGATGGATGGAAACACTGAAAAACGCGCGGAAATTTTTCAATGCAACGCCGCAATTAGGCTTGAAGTAAAATGTGTGGCGATGTCGTGAAAAAAAAAAAAAATTTGCATTTATATAAGCATTTTCCACACATGAAGCGGTGCTTTCTTTCTGGAAAACTCCCTTTTGCTACACCTCAAATTTATTCTTAAATATTATGAACGCATTTTCTGGTATGTGTGAAAAAGTGTTAATGGCACTTAAGCATACGTTACAGGGATGCTTTCCTGCCTTTTGTCCGATGCCATACGAGCATGCCTTATACACACCTTGCGCGGATAATACGATGTCGCGTACACATGCATGTATATAAGGGTGTACATGAAGCTATGTACACATAACACTGCGCATGTATAATAGAAGGGTAAATGTGCACGCGCGCGAGGATGTTATGCATTTTTTAACGTAATTATGTTGAAGAAGACTCCACCCATGCAATACGTTTTTTTTTTTTTTTTTTTTAAAAACTACATAAATGCGTATGCGCATACTCACCAATTAAAATTCTCACGTATGAAGGGGAAAATAAAATTCACATAACATAAAAATGTTAAGCGTTTACAGAGAGCTGTGTTAATTTATTTTACATAATGTCTAACGAAGTGGATTACTGTAGCTTTTTTTTTTTTTTTTTTTTTTTTCGATAAAAATAGCAATGAAGTATATCCTTAATCTTTTCCTCTTCTTCTTCTTTTTTTTTTTTTTTTTTTTTTTTTCTTTTTTGGGTGTTTATTCCCTTGTCAGGGATTGGCAATACTATAATACATTCATCAGCGCATACACACGCGTGTACATACGTAGGCTCATTCGCCAAGGCTCATTTGGATCTTCATAGCACATATCATAACTTAACACAGCGAGGATAGAAAGAGGATCCAACAATTCACCTTCATTTTGTGAAAGACACAATTTTACGTCTTTCCCTTGTGAAAATAAAATGATTATCAAAAAAAAGGCAAGTAAAAAAAAAAAAAGAAAAAAAAAAAAAAAAATGGACAAATAAGTCAACAAATCGGGAGGGAAAAAAAATGAACAAATAAATCGATAACGGTGGACAGTGTATAAGTCAACATAACGAGCTGTGTGTTCCATTCACACCAAGTGGACAAAGGGGGCTCAATTGAGGTATCCTATTTAGTTACACCTGCGTATACGTACATACCTATATATATGCGCACATTATAATGATGAGTTTTCTGTAAACCTAAGATTTTCATCACGCATGAAGGGGGGGGGCGGCGGAGGAGAAGGAATGAAAGCGTCGAATAAGAACATTACAAGCGGGCGCACTTGTTTACACGATAAAGCTGTGTGCTAATCCTTTTCGACGCAACCTTGAATGAGTTGCGTTGCGTAATTACTGTCGTATTATTTTTAGCCAAAACATATGATAATACATACTTGCTTAATTGGTAATCTGGATTTGTGACATGTAGCTATATTTGGTTTTCCTTTTCTACAAAAATTACACCGAAATGGGAAAAAGAATGGCAAAGTATACTTTTGTTTTTTTGCAGAATATTAATCTGCCTTTTAAAAAGTGAAGCACTTTGAAATGGTAAATATTTTCCCACCCATGTGTGTGCTCACGTACTTGTGTGTTTTTTTTTTTCTTTTTTTTTCCACTCTTTTTCGTGACCCTGCATGTAATTATTTTCTGCGGCAACCGCGTAATGAAGCGAAAATACTGAGCACCGAGGATGCCTAGCTTAGGCGGTTGTGATAAAGTTACTATGTGGTGTTTACACTTACACCAAAGGAGGAGTGTGCCGCCAGAGGGATGATTTTATATAAATAATCACTGAACAGAACAAATCAAAAAAAATAAAATAAAATAAAAAAGAAAAATACTGCATTTTATGTAATCCAATTGTAATTTTCTTTTTCCAACTTATGTTTAGTGTGCCCAGGGAAAGAGAGTTGGAGAGAAAAAAATAGTTTGGTTCTGCGACGTTTACAAAGCACACCAAAAAAAGTGATGGTAATGATTTGTTTGAATAAATCATTTTCAATGGAGATATTCTAATCTGTTCCTTTGTACGTTACTCTGGCTTAGTAAATATGTGTGTTGGCTGCATTACCTGGTTATTCTCCGAAGGGGCGCATTCTTGTGCACAGCCATTTTTTTTTTTTTTCCTACGCATTGGAAATATCCATGAATTTGTAAAAAAGGAAAAAAAAAAAAAAAAATTGGTACACTTTCACGACACAAGGCAAGATGCATAAAAAAAATACGTACACGTAAAATGTGAGCGGCACATACAAACGCACATATAAGTATATACATAATATATATATATATTCATACATGTGGGGGCATCCTTCGCGCATCGAAAAATAAATGAAATTAACTCGCCTTGCATACGCGCGATAATCATGTTATGCCCATTTCCGTAAACAAGGAAATATGTACTTTCCCCCTCTTTAAAAAAAAAAAAAAATTGCATTTTTCACAAACAGCACAAAAGAAAGTATGTGCTAAAATAATTTAAAATAGCCAAGGTTAGCTTAAAAAAAAAAAAAAAAAAAAGGAAAGGAAAGAGGTGTTCACTAGTATGTGAATAGTGAAAAAAAGTTTAAAAGGATAATAAAACCGGGAAAGGTTAAGTTTTCAACGGTTAAGGAACACCAAAGTGGCACTGAACAGGGACGAACACCCCGAATTGCATATACCAATCGGTCAAAACAGAAAAAAAAAAAAAAAAAAAAAAAAACTCGTTATTTGTATCTACGGATCGAGCGTTTTTTTGCATTTTCTCTTCTGCCTAGTCGTACGATAAATGCTCAACACACTGAACTATTTTTTCCCCTAGGGAGGAATAAAATAAAATAAAGGTAGGCTGTAAGGAAGCGTATATAATAATGACGCTCTAACGCAAAGGCGAAAGGTTAACACAATTGCCTTAACAAAAAAAATATCAAGTTTGCGGGAAGGAATAAAAACGAACCTGCAAACAAGACACATTGAGAGGCGTGTGAAGAAGAAAATTCGAAGTTACAGAAAACGGGGGGGGTGTTCGGCGAGGAATTCACACCACGATAGTAGCAGGACCGGAAAAAGGTGTGTGTATGCGTATATGTGTATATGTGTATATGTGTATATGTACGTGTTGTGCAAGAGGACCCACGGAGAAGTGGCAGTATCTGCAGTACACGTAGCTCCCGCAACAGAGGAGATATCCACACATATACACAGAAAGGCCACCTTTTCGTGTACGCCCTTTCCTATCTCCCCATCAACCTAAGCACCACATACGCATATTACATTGACTATCATTACCATCCCTCAAAGAAAAACAAAATGGACATTCAGAAGAACCTGCACGAAAGCGACATCGTGACGTCTGCCTCGGGGGTCATAGCCCTGCTGAACGAAGAAGAAGCGAGTTTGAAAATTTTCGGATTGGAAAAACTGAATGCCATTGTAGATGTATATTGGCCAGAGTTAGCAGATTATATTTTTAAAATAGAAGAACTATGTGAGGACCAGAATTTCGTTGGAAGAGAGCTAGCGAATTTGGTGGCCAGTAAAGTATATTTCCATTTAGAAAAATATCCTGAAGCGTTGAAGTATGCACTGTGTGCAGGTAAGTTGTTTAACATAAACGAGAAATCTCAGTATGTAGAAACCATGCTAGCCAAATGTATAGAGAAATATGTGGAAATTCGTGAGATGAACTATGAGGGTCAACCCATAAGCAGCAATCACAACGATAGTGTCATCCATGAAAACAGTGTTCATGAGGGATCTGGGAGCAACCAGGAGATTAGGAATCAGATGAACCAGAACAATTATGTCGATGGAGACGCCTACACGAACCACATTGGTTCAGACAACACATACAACAGAAGCAACTTCAATCTTTACAATAATCAAGAAACTGGTAACGGAAAAATGGAAACAGATACAGACATTTTTAAGGATGATTTAAGTAGCGAAATTCACCAAAAGATGGAATTGTTCGTTGATGAAATGTTAGAAATTTGCATGCAGAATAATAGCGTGAAGGAAGCCTTAGGAGTGGCCTTAGACGCTAGAAGATTAGACAAAGTAGAATATATAATTCTAAACTGTCCTAATAAAATAGAATTGTTACAACACTCCATTGCAAATGAAAGACATATTAATACGACTAAAAAATTCAGAAGTGATTTCTTCAAACTGTTAGTTAAAATATATCTTTCAATGGACCCAGAAGAATTAAAAAGTGAATATATAAATCTCTGTGAATGTTTGTTCTACATAAATGATTATAAAAAAGTTGCAGAAATTTTACTAAGTTTGATTAACGACTACCACTTGATGGCATATCAAATTTCTTTCGAACTTGTAGATTTGGAAAATAGGAATTTTCTAAAAAATGTTTTAAAACAAATTAAAGAAATTTTGATACAGAATAAATCCTTTTACTATGGAGAGCAGAGCTACTCAGGGGAATCGAAGAAGCGATCCAACCTTCATTTGGGTGGAGACGGTGCTGCAGATGAGGTTGTCAAGGGTGAGGAGGTTCCCAGTAATGTTCCGCAGAAGGAGGAGTCTGTCCCGGGGGAGGTGCAGGACGAGTCGGAAAAGAAAAATGCAGATGAGGGTAGCGGCCAGGACGGCGGTGCCAACGATGAGGACGACAGTGCTCCAAACGCGATCAACGCGACGAATACGGCCAACACAACCAACACAGCCAACGCGACGAACGCCACACCCTCCCCCCCCAATGCCAGCAACCTGGTAAATAGCGAGGAGGACAAGCACAGGTTGTCGGATGATATCCTCATGTACATAAGCGAAAACCACAAGCTCTACGATAAAGTGAAAAAGCTCGTGTACATATTGACGGGGAAAGTTACCACAAATTTATACATGGAATTTCTGCACCGAAATAACCACTCCGATCTGATTCTGCTAGATAGTTATAAAAATGTAGTGGATACTAGGAGCAGCATCACTCACCATGGGATCGTAATAGCGCACGGGTTAATGCAGACAGGAACAACGTGTGATGTCTTTTTGCGATCCAACATTGAGTGGTTATCCAAGGCAATAAATTGGGCTAAGTTTTCCTCCACAGCATCGCTTGGTGTGGTGTACAAAGGGCATGTAAATGAATCTTTTATGGTTCTGTCATCACATCTACCATGCAACGACGTGTCGAGACAAATTACAAACAACATGAATGTAGGCATATCACCTAGTGGAGTGTACTCAGAGGGAGGATCCCTATATGCACTTGGATTGATACATGCGAATTATAATACAAATGATAAAAAGGTAAAGAACTTTTTACTAGGTCAGTTAAAATTAAATGTAAACGATGAGGTGTTACAACATGGTTGTTGTCTAGGGTTAGGATTAGTGTGTATGGGAGAAAATGATGATGAACAAGTGTATGATGAGCTAAAGGGAGTGATGTACTCAGACTCAGCAGTAGCAGGAGAAAGTGCTGCATATGCAATTGGCCTATTAAAACTTGGAAGTGGTGATGAGAAATGCGTAGACGAATTGTTAGCATATGCACATGACACTCAACATGAAAAAATAACACGAGCCTGTAGTATCAGTCTGGGATTTGTCATGTTCCAAAAAGAAAAAGGGGCAGATGCATTGATTGAAGAATTAATTAACGATAAGGATGCTATCATACGATACGGAGGAATGTTTACCATTGCTATGGCGTACTGTGGTTTATCAAGCTATAATAAACATATAATAAAAAGGCTACTTCATTTTTCCGTATCAGATGTAAGTGATGATGTTAGAAGAGCAGCTGTTATAGCATTAGGTTTTGTATTATGCAACAGTCCTTCACAAGTGCCAATGTTTTTAAATCTCCTAATTGAAAGCTACAATCCACATGTACGTTACGGGGCGGCATTAGCATTAGGAATAGCATGTGCTGCATCCGGAAATGAAGAAGCCATTAACATGTTGATGCCTTTGCTAACGGATACAACTGACTTCGTTAGACAGAGTGCATTCATATCGTTAGGACTAATTTTCCAACAATCTAATGAACACGTAAATCCAAATTTTAAAAAATATAAAGATGAAATTATGCGCATTTTATCAGATAAACATGAAGATATTATTGCGAAATTTGGTGCTACAGTAGGTGCTGGATTGTTAGATATATGTGGAAGGAATGCCATTTCCACTTTCTTCACAAGAAGAGCAAATATTATTAGACCACAAGCAGCAGTTGGTTTCTGTTTATTTAGTCAACTGTGGTATTGGTTTCCACTAATCCATATGATCAGCTTAACTTTCCTTCCGACTTGTTTAATTGGACTAACAGAAGATTTAAGAGTTCCAAAAAATTTCTCTGTCCTTTCCACATGCAAGAATCAGTCGTTCGACTACCCCTCCTTCTTAAGCAAAGAAAAAACGCAAGAGAAGAAGGAAACTGTGACTGCTGTTCTCTCCACCACTGCAAAAAGAAAAACATTAAAATTGAGAAAACAGAAAAACGAGAACAAATTGGCCAAGGAGAAAACATCCCAGGATGACAATAGCTCAGTTTTATCTGATGGGAAATCTATGAAGAACTTGGAGGTTCTGAGTACCGCTGCCACTGTGGGTCAGTCAAGTCACGTATCTCATGCAGAGAGCGTCGAGGGAAGTGCCAATGACGAGACCACGAATGAACAGGCCAACGAGACTAGCAACTTTTCCAACTTGCAGAAAATGAAGAAGGCCGACACTAAGGGAAAGGTCTCGACCATTCAATCCATCAACAACACGGTTAGTGAACGGGTCTTGTACAGCATATCTCTATGTAATATAACAACCATGTGTCTTTCACCATTTAAGTGCACCTATTACCGCTGTACAGAATCCCTCAGTGGGATAACGCCCAATGTATATCACCTCAAAACATGCGCTGATCATCCCCTTTCTTCAATTTTTACACTCCGCAGGTGGACATGAAAAATCCTTGCAGAGTAATTAAAATGCAGGAAAAATTTATCGAATACCAGGCCAACAGCAGATTTAAGCCCATCCTTCCATCGCGAAAATCGGGCTTCATCATGCTTGTGGATACGACGTAAGGAGAAATATTCCGCGTGTACCAGAGAAAAGGAAAAATTTTACCATTTCATATTGTTCTAATTATTTTTCATTGATTAATTTTTTCTTCTTCTGTTCGCCTATTACACCACTTTTTGAATTTCTACCCCCTTTTTTTTTTTTTCTTAGACCCTCGGAGCCGTCTGACTTCATCGAAATAAATCTCGATAACAGCGTGAAGGAGGCCCCCCCTTTTGAGCCTTTCGCATGGAAAGATGAAAATTGATTTACACCCTGGCGAAGCCCATTTCGACATTGGGGAGATAGATTGGATGCACATCTTCACGGTGTAATTTAAATACAGCTTAGTTTGGTGCGGAGTTTATGCATCCAAATTTTGTTAAAAAATAATTAGGCATATTTTATGATCACCATATTTAAGCGATTTTATTATGTGCCCTTCCATTTAACAGGGCGCCTTCCCCCAAAATATATATGCTTTGCGAAGAGTGGAATAAGGACACATGAAGTTTATTTAAATGCACTAGAAAATTATGTATTTATACAGACTTTATCAACATTTTATAAGTATCTATATTTATTACATTTCGTTGTCCCCCCTCCCTGTGTAAGAGCTGCCATCGTTTTTTTTTTTTTTTTTTTTTTTTTTTTTTTTTTTTTTCCATTTAATTAGAAGAGGCACATATCAAAGACATCACAATTTTTGATGAATCAAAATGAATCCCCTTTATCAGCCATGTTGCATAATCCCACAAGAAGTATTTTCACGGGATTACATAGCTCGAATGTGCTGTGAACCATATGCATACGTGTGTGTGTGTATGGGCATGTGCTTACATACATATGTATATAACATAGTACATATTTTTTTACCTGTTTGTGCAAAGCAGCGTGGGGAGGGATTGATGGACGAGTGCACACCATCACCACTTGTATTTTGTCGAATGGTATATTTCACAAAAACGTTTTAGTACAACCTGCTGTGCCCCCTCCATCAAGCTCCATTTAAGAAATAACCTTCCTTCATTACCATTTTGCGGAGCTAATAAATCTGCCCGAGTTTCTTGCGCACATTAACACACTCCCCTTTAAATTTAAAAAAAGGTGACTGTAAAAAAGTTGAAAACACTTTTTTCCTATGTTTACCTAAGTGAATTCAAAAGGTAAAAAATTTGATATAAGAATGTCCAAACCACCTTTCTCAACTGAGCAAACTCATTTTCTCAAATTTTAAGAGCGAAGAGAATGCCACTCTTTATTTTCGTAAAATGATTAATTTTACAAATTTTAAAGAAAAAAAAAAAAGATTAATGTTTTAATTATAGCGAAAGCAAATAAAATAATTCGCTTCCATGTTTGCATGCACCAATTTAACAGGTGCGTTTAAAAAAATGGAGGTAACCACGAGTGGACACATAGGCATGTATATATACATATACATATATGTACATATATATGTACATATGTGTGTGTACATATATACAATTCCTTTCCACTGCCATTCATTTCCCCCCCATGGATCCCTCTGCCTCGCCTGCTCCAACGGAAGATCTCGATGTCTTTACAACCTCCATTTCTCTCCGTGCTTCGTCGCCATTTAATACTCATTAAATTAAAAATGGAAATAACGATACTTTACGTTACACACCTCAGTGGTGCTCCATATATTAGCATGAAAAATAAACCACATAATCTCTCCATAAGGTAAAAAAAAAAACTATCTTAATCTCCATGCTTCATACACGTTTTTCCGTTCAACTAAAAAGGCACAAAACAGCTTAGCAAAAATTGTATCTGCGCTAACATAAAAATTGAGAACAAAAAAGCGTGACCAGATGGATTGGGGGATGGAGAATAAATGGTACGCCAAAAAAAAAAAAAAAAAAAAAAAAAAGAAAAGAAAAGAAAAAGAAAGGTGAGGGGAGGGGAGGGGGGACAAGAGCGACTAAACAAATTAACTGACTGGAAGAAGAAAAAAAAAAGTTAAACAGGTGGACCAAAAAAAAAAAAAAAAAAAAAAAAAAAATTCGCGATTGTGTAATGCATATTGATAACTGGAACCTCCGCCTCCACTTCACGTATCCTCATTCTCAAAGGTGCCCTGATTATTTCTATTCGGATGTGTCTTCGTATCGGAACTGAGCCACTCGAAATTGATGAAGCTATTCAGCTTGTTACATATATTGTTGTGGTCGACGAAATTCAGGTTCAAGCCATTATTTTTTCCGTTCTGCGCCGACTGTGTGTTCATAGCATGTGAAGGTGCCGCCGCCGCTGTTACTCCCCCTGTTGGTCCTACTACTGATACCTCTGTCGATGGTGCCACTGTCGCTGTGGCTGGTAATAAGTTCTTCCGGTTATCCTTTGGTCCCCTTTTCTTATGCGCGCTTGTTCCATTAGCAGTAGGACTAATGGAATTTGAACCTCCAATATTGCTAGCACCACTAACGTTGTTGTTCGTGCCACCATTACTGTTATTATTGGTAAGAACCTTTTGTGCAAAGTTATTTGTCTGCTTGGTCATTTGTAGTGCATTATGCAAATCTGGAGCAGATGTACCGATACCTGACTGGGCTTGAAAATGCAGCTGTTTTTGAATATCTTGTAAATTAGGTGTGCCAGAAAAGGCAGACGAAGAGTGGGAACCTTGTTTGGGGTTCATTTCGATGTTACCTGCCAGATGTGTTGCATTTTGTGCAAGAGAATTAATCTGGTTATTATTTGTTGATATGCAAAGGACGACACTGTTGGGGGTTCCCATGTTTATGGAATTAGTATTCGAAGAACCGGTACCTCCAAGGTGGCTACTACTATCAATGGATTTCTCATTATTACTATCCAAGTTGTTCATTCGGTTGTTGCTCGAATTGGGGTTATTATTCCCATTCCATGGTGGCATAAAACTGTAATTGTCGTCGTTTGTTCCGTTCGAATTGGATGCTGGGTAATACATGCAAAAGTGCTTCTTCTGATTCCTCAGATGTGGTGCACACTCGCAAGGCAAATTACTATTCACGTCGAAGTTAGCACTTCCATTATTTCCACTGCTACTCCCACCAACATTTCCGCCTGCATTATCGCCGCCATTACCATCACCGTTAACATGGTGCGCAGACGAAGTGGCACCTGCATCCACCATCTCGCTCTTCCTGTTAGACATGCTGACCATACTATTGATTGTTTTCTTCCGATTACCCAAGTCCATCTTCTTAGCCATATTAGGTTCAGGGGAGGCACTGCTAGTATCACATAAATCACAAGGGTTGTTATTTAAATTGTTGCATAGATTATTTTGTGAATGTTTCAGTTGGTTAATCCACGTGGCGTTATCCGTGGTAGAGAAAATTAATTCATTCACATCGTCACTTCGGCCATCTGTTCCATCTGCAGCAGCTACACCCCCACTCTTTCCATCATCCTTCATGTCGTTGTTTAACCGATGCACCATATCAATCAAATGAGGAGAAATATTTCCTCCATATGGATCAAAATTGTAATCATAATAGTTCGGCAAATTTCCAATGTTATTTAGATTCACCATGTTGTTCATCGTTATGTTTGGCATGCTCACCCCATTATTTGAGTCGTTGCCATTTTCAAATACATCACCTGGACCATGATTAGACAAATATAAATGGGGTCCCTGAGAGGAATTGCTGTTCATCGAATTCGCCGCGCTGTTACTGTTGGGTAAGTTAGTACCCCCGATAGGATTCACGCCATTATTATTATTATTGATCCCATTGGTAGTGTTCGAAGATGTCTTCATACCACTCTGTCCAGTGCCATTGTTCTTCCCACTAGTATGCAGGTATTGATGCTTATCGATGTTAGCCATACTCATGTTCATATTATAGTTTTGTCTAAACAGTGTATTCATTAAAGTTTGCATATCTTTATTATGTAATCCTAAATTTTCTTCCATTTTTAAAAGATCACTGGCGGCATTGTTACTGCTCATATTTCTATCGACGAAGTTTACATTTCCTCCCGCAGAAGGATTTCCTCCATTGCCGTTTCCTGCACCACCTGCCACTCCTCCTTGTATAAGATTCGAATGAAACATCAACTCGTTCAGGTAGAGCATATTATTACCACTACCATTACCGACACCGTTATTTCCACCGCTGCTACAACCGTTATTGTTACTACTTGTACAACCAGTACCATTTACATTTGCATTACTTTTGACACTTCCCAACATGTGCATGTTCCCTCCAAACATGGTATGGGCGGGAGCTCCTCCATTATGGATATAAATTCCACCTGCATCTTGCATCCTCTGGGCCATGCCTCCTAGATTTGATGTATTACCTAACGAGTTGTATGTGTTGTTCATACTACTTCTTTCACTTGGAGGCATTCCCGGCAGGTTGAAATTTCTATTCATGTTCTGCATATAGAATCCTCTATTCAAGGGCATTAAGTGTATAGGGATTGGAGTACCATTAGGAGCTCTGTTATTTAAGGTGCTTGCCATGTCGTTACTCATCATCCCTCGAATCATCTCTTCATTTAATTGCTTCGCTTTACTTCTACCTGTTTTATTTTTTGTTGATTTTTTTCTACCATTATTTTCTAGCGATTTCATAAATTCTACTGCTGATAGACGCGCCTTCTCCTTGTCCATGTTAAAGTGTTTGGGGTGAAAAGTTCTACTTCTTCTGGATGCTCCATCATAGAAAAAAGCTAACCACGCACACATCCTCTTGTTCCAACTAACCCCTGGGTAGCCGGACGAAGACGTCGAAACCTTTTCTTCTTTTTTTATTACTTTGTTTGCAGAAGTGGTTCCTTTGGGTCTTCCTACTTTCTTCTTAATTACTTGGCCCGTTACAGGCTGGGTGGAGCCTTTTGTTGTGTTATTGCTAACATTGCTCATAGCACTAATCCCCAGATTCCCAACACTGTGGTTACTATTCGACATGGTATCCACCACGGTATTCACCACAGTGTTCACCAAATTGTTGGCTAAAATATTGGGATCATTACTTGGTGAGCTCTTCATCGGTCCCATCTTTGTCCCGTTATTGTTGCTACCACTCTTGTTCCTATTTCCTCTTCCAACAACATTACTCATGTTGTTCAAGGTGTTCGTCCTTCCACTACTCATTGCGTTCATGATATTGTGATTCATGGGGCCTACAACGAGGCTGTCCATCGGGTTTCCAATTGAACCGTTCATATTGCCAATAAACCCGCTTACCATAGTGCTACCCATGGAACCTAACATAGTGGGGGGTGTCACCGAATTCAAATTGTTATTCACCTTGTTACTGCTATCGTTCGTCGCTACTTTCCCGTCCATAGGCATAACTGCCGGATTAAATGTCTGATCTGCATTCACAACTTCATCCATTTTTTTTTTTTTTTTTTTTTTTCCTTCAACGTTGTATATAGTAAAATAAGAGTTAAGAATTATATAACCATTACAATGAGGTCGTTTTTTTTTTTTTTTTTTTTTTTTTCTTTTTTTTCGTCACTCTTCAGATAAAGTCAATTGTTAACAAAAAAGATGGTGTGTGCTCCTTAATTGCGCACGCAAAAAAAAAAAAAAAGAACAACGATAAGGATGACCACAACGACAAAAACTGTTGTTCTGTTTGTACAAAGTCGTGCTAAAGAATAAAAATCACACAAGCGCACGAAACAGCGCTAATGAGTGTTGACCTTAGGAGAGGGGCGTGACAAATGTGTAGGTTCACACGTTTGATGTTATGACGCCAGTACGTTGTGTTGTACCTTTTGCAAGATGTTACGCGTGGTTAGAGGAAGTTGCAGTGCAAACCCATCTAACTATCACACAACACTTTGGTATGCTACCACATATGCAAAATGTACGCACGGCCATATGTGTACTGCCATACTTACTAACACCGCGGTGATCTGGGAACCTACATACGCAATTGCACAGGTGTGTCGTTGAGTAAATCAAAAAAGGTAATAAAATACATACACAGTGGGATATAATAGGACCAATGCTCGCAAATATGCACGGTGTATAAAAATGCAGCTTTACCCAAATTGACACGAAAAATCAATAAACAAGGTGACACATGCACATAAATAATGGACATAAAAAAGGGTGTTTTTAATATTGCATCCTAGCATGCACAGGAGCTGAAGGCATATATGCAGTACTTACAAATATATGCGTGTGCGCATAAATACATACATAAATACGCATACATGTATGCACATGCGTTGACTTTCAAACACTTCTTTCTACGCATGCGCAACAAATGCCAACATGATATAGTATGGTTTACTCAACAGAGGGGGGGAGAGGTAACCTGCCAGGTGTTGCTCAAAAAGGGCCCGCTTCTGTTGCACATATTCCTGCGCATCTGTATGTACCTATACTATTTGTGTGTGCATTAGCACATGTCCTTATAAATAGGTTGCGTCAAATGTACATGTGTAAAAATAGGAGTACACCTCTGTGGGCGTTTAATTTAATTAAATAGGCATAAAAGGGGTCGTAAATAAAATAAGGAAAAATGAAAAGTACACATTTATTTCGATAAACGGTTATTAAAAGGGGATGAATACACGTACTTTGGTGTTACATACTTGCATGGGCAGAAGTTAAAAAAAAAAAAAAAAAAAAAAAAAAAAAAAAAGCAACACAGGGAGAGAGAGCCTATCGATATTACATATATATTGCACGCGCATAAATAAATGTTCGCGTCTCTCGCTTTGTTAACAATACAGAAGAACAACCCTTACTCATGTGTTATAGAAATTTTCTTGCAAAGAAAAAAAAAATAAAATCAAATAAAACGACATATAATAAAAAAAAAAAAAAAAAGGAAAGTTATTGCTTAAAAAGTGAATAGGCAAAATGAATAGGCAAAATGAAAAGGCAAAATGAATAGGCAAAATGAATAGGCAAAATGAAAAGGCAAAATGAAAAGGCAAAATGAAAAGGCAAAATGAAAAGGCAAAATGAAAAGGCAAAATGAATAGGCAAAATGAATAGGCAAAATAAGTAGGCAAAAATTAATAGGCAAAAAATAATAGGCTAAAATAAAAAGGGCTAAAGTATACTATAATAAATAGAATAAAATTAAACCTAATTAAATTAAAAAAAATAGACTCTCTTCAATTCCTATACTATATTTCGCGTGTAGGTAATTGTAATAGCACAAATTACGCATAAGTGAAGACGCCTCAAAGTTGTAAACGGTGTAGACATACATATGCGTCGAATGCGGAGATGCAAATTTGGAGCTGACCTCGAACTACAGTTACATAAACACACTCACATTTAGGGCTATATACATTTCCGGGAAAAATAACATAAAGGACAATTCTGTTGCGTGAATTTTTAAAAAGGGCTTACAAACGATTGTTTTGACAGGAGGAATATATAAAAACAGGAAAAAAAAAAAAAAATTTGTCTAATAAGGATGCATAAATGGACAAATATAGGTACCATGTGTGCAGACTATTACGCGCAGTGCTCATACATTCGCATATATCAGCACATCCAAAAAAATTAAGCCTCCTCACATACCAGTGTAGTTGAAATTTACTCTGTTGCAAATAACATAAATTTGCTTTTTCCTTTCATTCATATATGCTCTCTTTTCTTTTTAATATGCTCATTGGTCGCAACAAATATATATATAAATATATATACATAACATATGTACACAAAAAAATTAACACGCCATGGTGATTTTCCTCATTTCCTGAAATGGTTCGTAAAAATTTACATTCAAAAGGAGAAAAAAAATGGTATATGCCTTGTGGCGAAAGAGTAAAATGTACGTTCACACGTTGAAATATTTTTTTAAAAGATGAAAAAATAGGAGAAAAAAGGGGAAAACATAAGAACATGTAAAGATATGAAAAAAAAAAAATAATAATAAAAAATAATAATAATAAATAATAAATAAATATGCGAAAATATATGCAGATAAATATATGTAAATATAGTTAAGAATATGCAAAAAAAATGAAAACAACCTCAACCCTTACACTCGGGCACAGCACTTAGGTACCCACATACAAATATACAGAATTTCGTTGCACATACATCTATGTTTCAGGTACACTATATTACGCACTTCTTCACCTTATAGGTGCAGTTGCACTGGTCCCTTCTTTGCCCCTTGTACTCTCAAAAAAAGGGGAGGTAGAAAAAGCACAAGCGCGGTGTGCTATTCTACCAATCTGCCTCCCAAAAAAATTACACGTGGTGAATGGGAGTTTTATTGTTTCCCCGTTGGGGGATATATGCTGCATATAAATATGAGTACGTAATGTGGGTGCGTGGTTACACATGTGTATTCTCATATATGCATACACACACACAGGTGTACTTTATGTGTGTATTGTACATGAAAATGCACAACACCTGCGGGGTATATAAGAAGTTATTGAACCCGTAGAAGTGCGCACGCGCTGTACGCGTCGCTTAAATGGACGTGCGCATGGACTATTTGCCATGTACGTAAGCACGGGTGTGTGCACATATGTAACGTATGTATATATATATGTAAACTCATGGATGAAGGTAAAAAAAAAAAGTCGTGCACTTAAATATATATGTGTACTAGTACCGCGTGCGTGCATTTACGTAATATACATACGTACAAATATGCACATATGTTACAATACGTACAATACGTACAATATGTACAATATGTACAATATGTACAATATGTACAATGCGTGCAATACGGACGATATGCATACGTGCTTTGCGTACGCGTGTTTCACTCGAGAGCGGATTGATACGCGCGCGGATAGATACATGTGCATGTAAGTATATACATGTACTTGTATGTGAATTATTTGAACAAAAAAAAATAAATAAATGCGCAATTCATATACACGAGAAGTTCGTATGTTCTTGGTGTGACATCAGAAGTGATGAGTGTATACACATATATATGTCATGCGCAAGGGCACACAAATGAATATGTGTGAGAGGATGTATAAAAAAGTGTACAGGAGAACGTGCGAGCATGTACAAATGTGTACAAGCGCGTTCGAACAAGTACATGTATATATAAATGCTATATATACATGTACGTGTATAATAACTTACATCCACATGCATATATATATATATATACATACATGTAAATACGTACGCATATATACATGACTATGAGGGCGTATGTGCGTACATAAATAAATAAATATATATATATATATATATATATATATATACATACATATATATATAACTTTTTTACTCAACATGTAAAAGTAACACTTAAATGACACTTTGATGCATTTAATTTGTTTGTTGTTATTTGAAATTAAAAAAAACCATGCATTCCAAAACAGCATGTAATTAATTTACGCAACAAAAATATTATATTTTGCAGATTCATTTAATTAAAAAATGCATTATCAATATTTACTTCATCCCAATTATTTATATATATATATATAATGGGGAGTATATATATGTACGCAAAAAAAAAAAAAATGAATAAATATATTATATATATATATGTACATATAAATACACAATATATTCATATACGTGTACTTGTACACGTTTTTATATAATTCAATTATTTTTCTCTCTACAAGTAAAATTTTCGTCGAATTCAGTTGCTCGCCATTTTATATATAGAGGAAAGTTGAGCGTGTACGTAAAAATATATAAAAAAGCGTAGGCCAAACACATATATAAATATATAAGTGGATGAGTATATAAATTCATATATGTACTCTTCACAGCACTATAAACATAATTTTTGCTCAACCCTATACGCTCCGTGTGCCGCGCACCAAAATTCTCAGGTATAAATTTGTACAGTTTATATATGTACTTATTTATGTACACCTATTTTTTCTGCGCGATTTTACTTGCGTTTGTATATATGTTCTTACTGAGGGTTGACATTTCTCCCACGTATACTGCCACTCGTTTATATGTATATTATACATACGTGTATTTATTATGTGCCTTCTGCTAGAGGTACCTTTTGCGAGGCACCTTGCTTGTACGCCTTTTTTTTTTTTTTTTTTTCGTAGAACCTGCACTTATTAGGCTTTTCGCATAAGCGCCCTTCTGCAAGTACGGCTTGGCTAATTTTTCTCAAGCTGCATGCAGAGCCTTTATTATTTAAAAAGGTAATGCCACACGCGGCCCTTACAAAAGTGTATAATCATATGTACGTATATATGCTCGCAACTTATATATATTATATATACATTTTTTCTACAGAATGTACCTTACAATGAGTAATTTTTTCCGCAAATGCATAATCACGGGAAAAAATGAAAAAAAAATAAAAAAAAATTCGTTTAAAGCAGCTGAGAGACAACTGCGCGGAGTTGGTCCAAATAGTTATGCCGCCTGTGCGTTCCAAGATTCCAGCTCGAGCTGTGCACGGGCACGTATGCATATAGGTACGTATAAACATATGATCAAGTCACGTATACATATATTCATGCGCAAAATGCACATGGGGTCGTACGTGCCTTACCATGGTTGGTTTACACTATTGAGCATATATACTTACGAATGTATCAAAGAGAGAACAAATAGGTCCCTCTTCCCCATAAAGCTTATTGCGATGCAAAAATCTTTAAAAATATGCTAAAAAAAAAAAAATTCACAAAATTTGCATTAAATTATACATAAAAATAGCTAAAAAATAAAGGTAATACATAGACATAGAAAGTAAAACAAATTGACAGAAAAAAAAAAAAAATAATAATCGCATCGAAAAGGAAACACTGACGTAAATGTGTTACATTGTGACGCTCGATTTTTACAAATGTGCATATAGCCCGTTGGGAAAAGTATTTTCGCCCTTCCTAACCCTATAACGGATGCATACGTAAAACGCGTAGGTCTTAAAAAGAGAGAAAACGAACAAAAAAAAAAAAAAAAAAATTACACAACACGGAAGGTTAAGTACACATCTGTACAAACAACACGAATTAAAAGGCACTCCTTGGTGCATCACTTTCGTGTTGTTTGTACATTTTTGCCACTCCTTCAGCTTTTTTTTTTTTTTTTTTTTTTTTTTTGATAAAAAATATAGTCCCCGAATATGCATAAATTATATGTACATAGTACAAGCTTACCCAATGGCGTGCTCTTTTTTAGCGAACGGATGGAACTTATTGTTCCCTTTTTTAATCGAGAAATGCAAATACTTACGTATACGGGAGGGAAATTATGACATTTGACAAATGGCACAACTGAATGAGGCTATGCGAAAATGTATTTGTGCATACTACGTAGGTAAGTATTTTTTCTTATGTTCTATGTGAATCCTACTTACTACGCGCATTTCACCTAAAGGCAACTAGCTTTCTCAGTGGTCATTATTTTCCTTGGGCGCCTCTTACATTTTAGCATATTTTAGTTTGTTCTATTTACTCACGTGCATATACACATGCGCGTGCATTCTTTAAGCATTGACAATTCGTACATATATGCACAGGCGGTAATCAAACTTTTTTTTTTTTTTTTTGCGCAAATAAAAAAAGTGCATGAACTTGTGCATTACATAAACATCAAATATATTTTTTGTTAATCCCCCTAATTGAGGCACATGACAAAAACTGTTTGCCAAAAAGGTAGACATACAAAAACGTGCACAGCAGTTGTATACACCGGCAATGACGCATACTTTGGGGCGCCAAAAAATATGCACACTTATTGGTAACAAAAAAAAAAAAAAAAAAATTAAGGCGCACAAGTAACAGGTGACAATTGAAACCCATGAAACGTGATGAAATAGGATTCACAACAAGGGGATTATTAAGGACGACGGGAAAAGGTGCAACCTTCGCACATGTACAAAAACGTGACCATGTCCCCATGAAAAAGGAAAGGAAATGCTCACTCATGCGTCTGCACTTAAGCAATGAGCATTTGCATTTGCATCTGCTTTGGGACAGCACTGTTTGGATAAGGCAAAATGGAACGGAAGTTCCCCAACATGAAATCTCTGTGAGTACAAAAAAAAAAAAAAAAAAAAAAAAAAAAAAAAATTCGCGGAGTAAACTTTTCACCTGACCAGCAAGGTAATAATATACAAAAAAAAAAAAAAAAAAAAAAAAAAAAAAGTTCATTTAGCTGTTACAAATGTCAAATTTCGCCAAATGGAATTAGTTACATATAACTAGTCAGGTTGGCAACAAAAAATTGAAGCATTAAGTGGGTGAAATGGGAAGGAAAATAAGGCATCATTTTGTTAATTTTGCGTGTAGAATAAACACACTCCAGGGTTCTTAATTACGACGCACTCATCATCAATGAGAAAAGAATATATGCTATGTTTATCGTGGAGTTTTCACGCCACCAAAAAAAAAAAAAGGCGGGAAAAAAAACATCCAGATAAACAATCAAAGTGGCGGCACACTCTCACGTAAAAATGCAAAGTTTTCAATTTTAATATTTAAATATACAAGAAGATTCCCGAGTAAAAGGAATCAAGAAAAAAAAAAAAAAAAAAAAAGGATAACGCAAATGTGTATATATATATATATATTTTTTCTTTTTTCTTCTGCTGCAAGGGGCCTTTTTTTTTAAATTCCTTGTAAAGATAGTTCCACTTTTAATTTAAAAAAAAGTATAACATTCTGCAGAAAAGTAGCTGCAATTTGAAAAAAAAAAAAAAAAAAAAGGAAAATCCCCCCCTTATACATCATGCGGCATGGTACGTTGCTGTACACATTTGACTAAATCAAGTCACTACAACGAATTGGTAGTAGCTATAATTGGAGTTCCGTACTAGTACAAATACACATCACCCAGTAGAATTATTTTCATTCTTTTTACTTCTATTCCCATTTAATAAATTTAAAAATTGGCTTCTTTTTTTCTGAGGAAAGGCTACACCTTCATTTCCATCCCTATTATTTCTTTTCCTTTCCTCTTTTTTTTTTTTTTTTTTTTGCAATTGGCTAGCCAATCCATTTAGCACATTTCGAAACAATGCAAAATCATCACTCTGCAGAGTGCCGGAAAGTATTTCCCTTGGTCCACTGTGTTTTTACAACAAATGGGTAATGTAACATTAGCCCATTTGTACCACTCATTTGATATGCCATTTTGTTAAATGTGTACAGAAGAAAAAATATATATATACACAATATAGGTTTATGTACGTGGGCGAACTTCACCAATGGGACAAAGGAAAAAAATGATTGAGTCCACCTTGGTTAGGGAGCCGTTTATGTGACACTTCGGATGTGTGTATGTACACCAAGTATATTCTATTGTGTATAATGCATTGGGGAAAAATGTCTCTATTTGTGCCTTTGGGTTGCCTCTCCATTACGGAAAGGGGCATGCATAGAACGGCAAGTCCAGTTGCGAGGAAGGTCACACTGAAAATATTTCTATCAAAACTGCATAAACTGAAAGGTATAACTACTGGGGTCACACATTTTAATTCATTTTTCCAACTGGCGCATTGCCTTCTCCACACGGATGCGAGGAATAATACGCTTAATGCAAATGTTCCAAATAAAGACGGGGATAGTGAAAACGAATATTTGATAATAATCGAAAAAGAGTTAAAAAAAAAAAAAGAAAAAAAAAAAAAAAAAAAAAGGAAAGAAAAGAAAAGAAAATAACAAACTGTTAAATGAACGAATAAAAAATGATGAAATCAATTGTGCCCTTGCTTCTTCTATTGGCGCTGGCGCTTATCCAAACGGTTAAACTCCAAATAATGAACGATATCCCTTTGATCAATTACCAAATGGTCCCTTCGCAAAGGTAACGCTTAACCATAAAGGAAAATAAACCCTATTTCTCAAAATGAAAAAAGAAGCTACGCACATTGTGCTCTCAAAAGGTACTTGGACAGCTTGAGTCACTAGTGCCCTTTCTTCTGTATCAGGTGGAAGGTGTCGGCAAAAGAGTTGGTGAAGTTGAAGGAAAAATTGAAGACTTTCGTGGCGGCAGGTTAATTAGAGAGAAAGAGAAAAAAAGACCACTAAAGGAATATCTTCGAAGCGAAGGTGTCGCAAAGGGGAACACCATCATACACGTGACTCATTCTTTTCACTTTGAAGAAATTCAGAAAGAAGGATCAACTATGCTTCGAAAATATTACAAGGAATTTTACACGTCAGGTAGTTTTCCCTCGACCCTTTGGAGCATTTTTTTTTTTTTTTAACCAAAAGGATGTTGCATAAATAATGAATTTTTTATTTTCTCTTTCTATTTCAGCAGATGAACAATCGGTAAAAAACAAATGGACGCATTTCAATTTTGCAATATAATCATGGAACTGTCCTATGTTTTTTGCTCTTTGCGAGTTTAAATTTTTTCCATTGGGGGAAGGCCACACCTAAATAGGGCACTACATGTATTGATACGTTGTTGTGTGTAGTTACTATTCTTCTTATGGAGACTCATTTATCTTTCCCTTTTGAACATAGGATGAGGCCGAGTCTTCTGGGGAGTCTTCCTCGGAAAAGGAAACTGAGAGTGAGTCTCTCCCTGAAAAGGCAGAAATGGGTAGAAGAAGGAGTTCGCCAGTGGGCATATAAAATTGAGTGTTACATTTTATTCGACATATTGCGTAAGATGGTATATGCCTTTTCACTGCAGACGACCAGGACGAATCGAGTAACGCCTTCAACGTAAATGGCCCTATTCAATTAATATAAATTTTGTGAAAAGGAACGGAAGAAAAAAAGGTCGTTTTGTTTTGTCACTGTGTTCTGCTGTCCGCGTAAATTTATACATGTGGCGCTTTTTTTTTTTTTTTTGTACCATTTGTATTATCTTATTATTTTATTATTATTATTATTATTTATTATTATTTATTTTTTTTTTTTTTCACATTTTGACACGTTGAAGTCCTAACAGTGTGACATGCAAACGTTTAAACATGCTGACGTTTGTTGGCACCCGCTTATGCCGTTGTCCTTAACTATTTGCTAAAATGTAAAAATTTGCGCAACGGGTCTTTTTCTCCATGTAACGTGCACAACGTAATTCCTCGCGCACATATTCTTGTGTGTACATAAATACATCATCTGTCTGAAAAATATAAAATTGTATAAAAAATATGTACACTGTAAAAATAGTGTGCCAGTAGCAAACCAGGTATGTTTATACACATGGGTACCCTTCACCAAAGGTTTAAAAAACCCAAAATAAAGGCCCATCACACACATGTTATGATCCAAATGTAGATAAGAACTACAACTTGGATATACCCCTTTCAGTAGTCCTGCTTTTGCAATTTCTGTATATCCTTTTCAAGCTGATTTAGCTGTTTTTCATAGTTTTCCTTTTTTTTTAATTTGCGAATAGAGTTGATGTCCACGACATGGGATATTTTGAGATACTCCTTATTAATTTCGTTGTATTTATTTTTCAGTTGTGTTAGCAGGATTTCCTTCTTGGCTTCTAAATCTGCGGCCACTTTTTCTTCATCAATAATGTCTTGCTTTTTCAAATTTTCTTTTTCCTTTATTTCATTCTTGATGTCAATCAGGTATGGACTCACTTTACCATAATCTTCCTTAGTCAAAGGATTTTCACTCAACAGCATTTTCCCTTGTTTCTTTTTTACCACCATCGGTTTGGAATGAATAACCTCCACAGCATTATCATATATGTAATCAATGTCAGCCTTTATGTTCATCAGTGGCACATCATTTCTGTCTGGCAATGGATCCTTAAATTTTTTTTTTTTTTTTTTTACTGTTAATAATGTTGGGTTGACTTTTTTTATTTCATTTAATGAAGGAATCATTTGATTTTTTTCTCCTTTTTTTAGGAGTTTTTTTTCGTAGCTTATTTGTAATTCTTTCACTTTTTTCTGTTTCTCTATTTTTTTGATGGACTCTCCAGACACATTAGATATGTTGTATCGCTTCCCCCTCAAATTAAAGGTTGAATAACTTGGCATAACGTTGGGGTCATGTATTGATTTGTACAGAATTTTCTTTAATTTTTTTTCATCACTTTTTTTTATTATTTCATATGCGTTGTCATCTTCCAGATTCATGCTTTCGAATAGCTTTTCGTAGTTGTCCATTTTCGTTCCTTTTTTTGGGTTTTTTTTTTTTTTTTCGGGGGGTTTTTTTTGGGGGGGAGGGGACAGAGGAAAAAGAAAGGATAAGGTGGCAATGTTTACACGATGAACAAGGATCAGCAATCAATTTGTGCCTTTTTGGCCTGTTCTGTAAGTGCGTAGGAAGACATGCTTTTTTTTTTTTTTTTTTCTTTTTTCGTTTGCTCCCCCCTTTCTACGTGTTTTTCTATGCAAGTGTATTATGCTTATGATCTACTTTCCGTTATCATGTTTTGGAGCTCACTCGTCGGCCTGTCAATTTTGTAGGAACTGTACACACCGGACTCTTCGTCTTAGTGTGTAATCTCTTGCACAAAAAGATGGGTGGCAAATTCGGAGAAAATCCGCGAGGCAGCAAGATGGGACAAGCCGAACGGAGGAAGGAACTCATTCGAGCTTTGTAATTTACATTCACTTAATTTTTGCACCAATATTATGGAAAAGTATTTTTTTTATTGGGGAGAATTTTTTTTTTTTTTTTTTTTTTTTTTTCTTCAATATATTTATGTGTACACGTGTACGCCCTTAAGTGTACAAGGAGAGTGTCTAAAAATGCGGAAAAAAAAACGTCACCCCTGCAGAGATGGGGAAATTATTTTCTCTCCCTTTAACTAGAATTTTTTGGGAGAAAAAAAAAAAAAAAGGTTTATTGTGAACGTCTACGCAAAATGATCCATCTTATGAGCAAGGAAAAATTATTATAAATATGCTTGTGTATGGTTTATGCGTACTAGCGCGCGATTGTGTAAACATCATTGCACGCGCACATCCTTATATTTTGGTACCTCGGCGCGTGTGGGGAACTAACATAGTAATGTCTGCCCATTTTGGCGCAGCCCTATTGAAGTGAATATATGCGCAAAGTTATTTTGTTCTTCCCCTCTTTTGCGCTAAAAGTGGGAATGTTCGAATTGGCTTTATCTTACTTCCCCTCCGCTTTGCGAAAAGGTGCGAGAAAATAAATTAGCAAAAAATGAACAGGGGTATGCATATTATTAATCGAACCTCTTCTCACCCCCCCCAAACTAAGGATGAAGACATGTATAAAATTGACAACTCCACTGTCCTGTTCTTGCACGAGCATTATTGATTAACCGAATGGGAAAAGTGCCCGCACGAGTTTATTTTTCCAGTTCCGCAGTTCCTAAATTGACCTCACTATCGAACGATTCCTACAACATTCGTGTTTCCGGCAGCTTGTACTACTTTGTGTACACCGTCGTTCTAGGAATTTACCCATTCCTTGGATGTTAATTTCTGACTACGTACAGAACATGTTCTTATTCCACCACGTACAATTTTGCCTGCAGGAATGGTTTCAACTATGGAAACCGCGCATAGCCATGCTTTTTACCAATATGAGGCAAAAAAAAAAAAAGAGAAAATGAAAAAAAAAAAAAAAATTCCTTCGTCCGTCTATATTAAAAATAAACTGCCCGATTATCTATTTTTATTAAAAAAAAAAAGTCGTTTTTTTAAAAATTGCCGAAAAAAAAAAATTATCTAGCGCCCTGCCAATTCATAATATTTTCCTCTGTTCTGAGAAAAAAAAAAAAAAAAAAAAAAAAAAAATTATGACTTGGTCAGGCAGAAAGTTCAAATTGTTACCAAAAAAGCTAGCCGTATTTAGTAGATGGTTAAATTAAAACAGTAAATCCAATTTGAAGAAAACTTGTACTAAGTATGTAACGCCCGTATGCTTTTACATATTATGCGCATGAGTATTTGTTACATTTGGGCGCACTGGAAAGGGCAACTGTGAACTACGGAAAGTAGGAATTTTTATAGCTCCCACCACAAAATAAAGAATTTAAAACGGGAGAGCATCCTTTTTAAAAGGGCTCTATATATTGTACCGTTCATCCTGTTCACTCATTTTGTGCTGAAGGGAGGGCCACAAAACGAATTTAGTTTTTCTTTCTCTTTTCTCTGAACATTTGACGAATCAGTTTGAACAGAATGAGGCCGCTTAATGATAACGAGACGATGCTGGTGTTTAAGAAGCTGTCGAAATAGTAATACGCGAAAGTGCCCAACATATGCCTTCGTGCGAGCGGGCCTGTTTATCTACGTTCCTTGTGTATATGACAAATTCTCCACAGAGACCCGCCCCCCTCTGAAGCGCTCACCAGGAAATAGCAAAGCAAAGGTGGCATACATACAAACATATAATCATTCTTGTTCTTATTGCCATTTTTGCAGCGTTGGAAATAACCTGTTGAGCATGCTGTCCTACAACAATGAGGAGTACGTATTGAGGTTACACAGGTCAAGCGTCTACTTCGTTCGGTAGGTTTGAATTAAACCAGAGAGTTAAAAATATGTGTACAGGAAATGTTGATATACTCACTTAACTGTGCATTACCTTCTCAATCAGGTTATGAGACGCGTTGTAGCCATACCGCAGCGACGACCAACAGCCCATTCATTCCCCCCTTTTTTTTTTTTAACTTAAATCCCTTTTTAGAGCTGAACTGGCCAAACAAGCGGAGGCAATAATAAATAAAAATTCATTGGTAAGATATAAGTGAAGAACCGCACAGCTCGATGAATTATATGAAGATAACTGCGTTTGCGAAGTTGTTGTATTGCGTATGCCCCTCAGGAATGTATGATTCCAATAATCCTTGGTGTTCTTTTTTAACATATCCTTTTTTTTTTTTTTTTCTTTTTCTCCTTCCAGATATCCCTCGGAATATGTCTCGGGAAATTCACCAAAGCGAATAACTTTTTCATAAAAATTACGTCCCTGTCATTTTTAAATGAATTTTGTATTCACAAAATTTGGTTGAAGGAATCTGGAGAGAAGAACTTTTTATTTGGCAATAACGTATTGAAGGTGGGTTACTCGCGGGGTCCTCCCCCCATTTGCATAATTTTTTTTTACGCTCATGTAGAAAATATACTTCCATGTGGATGTGTATATGCACCCAAAGGAGTGACATTCCAAGGGGTTTTTAAATCAGAGGCAAACACACAACGTACACACAATTCTCTCGTTTCCTTCCCCACAGAGTCATCTGCTAAAAGTTAGTGACAATATAAAAAAGGGAGACGGAATTATCGTACTCTCGATGAACGACAGCCCCATAGGATTTGGCATATCCATAAGGAACACCCAGGACATCAAAATTTTAAATGTTACAGATATTGTTCTAATTCACCAGGTATATTTACTTCACCCGCTTTGAGCGCCTTCCGTAGCAGTGGGTGGAATAAGTTACGAAATATTGCATAGACATACGAGAAATTTTCTGTGTGCACCTGCGTGGGTAGCACACTCATTAGCGCACTTAATTTTTCGTGACGCTGCTCCTACACATAATAACCTTTTCCCTTATATGCTCTTTCTTCCTTCCAGGGTGACGTGGGTGAGTACTTAAGAAGCGAAGCCACCATATAAAGAGGAGTGCATAGAGGAGACCAATTCATTTGCCCCATTCCGTGCTTGCAACTTGGGCACATTGGGAGTAGTACACGGGAAGGGGTAATACGTAAAAGAAAAGCGCCCATGATGGTATGTCCACCATGTGCCGGATATGCAATATTTGTTTATTTTCCCTTTTTTTTGTTTTTGTCAGCTTGATAAGTTTGTTTTTTTTTTTTTCGCCCATTTGTAACCCCCTTCCGTTTATGTGTGCAACTTCTCCACCCCCCTTTTTTTTTTTTTTTTTTTTTCCTTTTTTCGCGTCATTTGATTTTTTCATGCACCTTTTGAAGAATAAAACATTTTTGGAATTTCCATTTTGAGTATGCTCCAATAAAACCGGTAGCTTATACGCAGTTTTTTAATTTTGCAAAGATTAATAATGAATAAGCTCCTTCGCATGTAAAGTTTCTCACTTGCGCTGATACAACAACAGTTGTACCGGAAGCGGGAGGGGAAATTCATCCCTGCGTTGGCTGGGTCAACGGTTGCATTTTTTTTTTTTTTTCAGGCGCGGTATTCATGCGAATGGTGGGAGGATGGGTTGGAAAAATGGAATATTAAAAGCTTTGCCAAATAGAGAAGCGCATATAGCTAAAATGTACTCATAGGAAGAAAAAAAATATATTATTTTAATGTTATGTCATCCATACGCGCATGGACCTGCAACATTTTTTTTCCCCGCGGTGCTGTAGAAATTACAGCGTGGTAAGGCACGCATACAGTTGCTGTGCCTTTTTTTTTAAAAAAAAATGGAAATAAAAAGAGAGAGAAAAAAAAAAAGAAAAAATATGTTTTCCAGAGAATGAAAATGCAAAATTGGTGAATATCCCTTTGAACGCTTTTTCCTTCATTCGACACTGCGCACAAAGCGCTCAATGACGTGTAAATGAGGAAAAGAAGCAATTAAAAATATAGGAACAAATCAGCATTTTTTTTTTTTTTTTTTTTTTTTTTTTTTTTTTGTCATTGCGCGAGAAGCATGTAAATGGAACAACCTCTGCATGCGCAATTTTGCTACATGGGAGTTAGTCGGCTTGGAAGTGACCCCACCACCATCGCCCAAGTGGTAAAACAACAACAAAGTTGAAGGCAACCCCCCCCCAAAAGGGAAATCTTGGAAGGGTTCATTTTCCCGATAAATATATCACTCATACATTGCTTCGAAGACGCAACTCCGTGCCTAGTCCATACGAACATTCCATTCTTCATATTTGGGGAAGGATCATCAGAATGGCGAAGAAGGCTAAGGCCGCGGAGATTCAAAAAAAAAAAAAACGCAAGGAGATCGAGCAGTATGAGGCAAGGACATTCAACAGAGAAATCAGCAACAAAATTAGGAGGAAAAGTTTCAGCCTACCAAGAGTTAAAAGAAATGGAATAATTACGTATGATGATGAAGACGATGACAATTACCATGGGGTGGGAGGAGGAGGGGGAAGTGATAATCCAAGCGAAGAACAGAATAGAAAGAAAAATAGAAAATTCCAAAGGGGACAACTGAAGCTGAAGAAAATGCTAGAAAAAATAAAGAACAAGAAAAAAAAAATTAGAAATCCACAGGATGAAGAAATTATCAAAATTGAAAACAAAATGAAACATTGCCATGATATCAGAAATGAAGTAGCCGCCATTTCGAATAGTATCATTGGGAATCAGGACATGCATATTGAGAAGTTTGATTGTCTCTTCTTCATCTGTAGGGAAAGCTTAACCAGAGGGCGGGAATTGCAGAAGAGGGTTACTACCGAAAATGGCACCGTTGCACGCGCGGACTGCAAAGCAAATACCGACGAAGTGGACAGAAAAATCAGGTACTACCAAATGGTAAACGCATTGACCTGTATATCCATCTGTACGGTGCTCAAGTGCGTAACCCCTTCATACAAAATTATCGGTGGTGAAAATATCCCAGGGGAAAAGAAAGGTAACACAGAACATACATCTTCAATAGGCGAGACAGATCATCGCGTAAACACCAATGGAAAAGGTGGAGGTTCCATGAAGAGCCTGTCCAAGCTGATGATAAATGTAAACAACATAGAGCAAAAGATAGTGCACTACTTTAAACAATTCTGTACCATGTTAAAAGAAAATATTCGCCACAATGTAACTCTGTTTGTGAATCTACTATGCGAAATAGTTACAGTCAATTTGCACCTCTCCAGAAGTGAAGCACTTTTTGATTACCTCACCTTGTATGCAAATATACATACCTACTCGAAGAAGAAATATAATACCGTGGTGGCGAGAAGAGGAGCACTCACCAAAAAAGGGAAGACAAATGTACACCTTCTGTGCATGAAGTGCCTCAACACTATTAAAGAAATTATCGAGAATGACTCCAACTTATCGTTTACCATAACGTTAGTGGATTATTTTACTAACTCTCTTTTTAACAGGGAGGAAAATGTAAGTCCGAATTTATTAAAAATTTTCTCTCATATTAGCATCGCTGAGAAGAAGATCAACGCAAAGTTATTTTCTGGTGAAGACCTAACTGATGGTGCATTTGGAAAACGGAAGGATGATACACTGAGGACGAAGACGAACGTTTGTGGAGAGTTAAAAATTATTGAAAAGAATACGGAGAAGATACTAGATCAGCTATTTTTAGTTTACCTGTGTGTGTTAAGGGGTTATAAGAAGCACTCCGTGGCGTTGGTGAAGAACGCTTTACAGGGTATAGCTCATTATGCGCTTTACGTGAATAAGCTCCTGATGGATGATGTGTTTGCAGAGGTGAAGGCGCTGGCCATGGGGGGGGAAGGAAGCCTTGGTCATGATGGTGGTGTTGGAGGCGTTGGAAATGTTGATAGCGTTGATCGCGTTGATCGCGCTGTTCCTCCCACCCTGAGACTCACCTCCGCGCGCATTTTCCTAGAAATGATAAACAAGGTGACGGATGACAGTTTCTATATTGACTGCTCCTGGGTGGCGAATACCCTCCTGTCCCTCCTGGACGTATCCTTGCCTTACTTCCACCTCGGCTCGGTGCACTTCCTCTTCGAGCATCAGAATTTTGTGTATAACAGTTTCGCCGATTTTGGAAAGTGCAGTCAGAGTGATTCCTTCTCAGAGGGAAAACAAAACGATAGAGACATGGAGAACGCAGAAGGGAGTAACCCTGTAGGAGGTACCGAAACAGGGGGAGTACAGATATCGTCCAAACACACAAGTGAGAAATACAACTTTTGCGCAGAGCTGCTGTACTGCATTGAGTTGCTCCTAAAAACAAAAAGCTTCACCAGTAACTACAACACCTTTAAGTCTAACAACAATCAGCTCCTAGCCCGCATCGTATTCCAGTTGTACAACATTGCTATGCACGCAGACTACATAATTTCTTTCTGTATTCTGCGTATTGTCCAGAATATTTTGGAAAAGTACCCCCTGGTCAGATCTATTGTAGATGAGGAAGGAATTGTGATATCCTCTATGAATGATAATTTATCCATTTCTTTTTCGAATATTCTGTTTCATTCTTCTTTTGTTGAAGATTTATCTTCCTTAGCCTTGGACATCTCTTCGTATGACTCTGACGAAAGTAGGAAGAACGCCCTTTTGAGTAGCTACAAAATTCACCACATGCAGAGGAAGGATCCAAATAGAGTAATCCATTTTAATCTCTCCTTGAGTGAACCCAGAATTGTGGATGCGGACACATTTATGAAGTACACTCCAGATAAATGGGGTAGTGAATCTACCCAGGGTACCTTTAAGAAGTTGCCTCCTTCCACCCACGATGTCACTAATACGGGTTTTAAGAAGGCATCCTTTGGAAAAACTCTCCTTGAGAAGGTGCCCCTCAAATTCATCGGCACAAGTGCAAATTTGTCTGTTAACCGCATCCCCTCACATATGCTCACCGCAATGGACTTTGTAGAAATTGTTTTTTCTCCCTACGAGGATTTGATCACATATTTTGAAAAGGACCGCGGAAAGGGAGAAGGCGATTCCCTCGATGTAGGTATTTCCCCGAACAACAGTCACGTCGAGGAAAGCACCACAGGGGAAATCATCAAAAAGAATGATAAGGTAAATCGAAGGAAAATTTGGAAAGGGAAGAAGAAGCAACAAATGGGGAAGACAGGCAAAAAGGCAGATTGACTGTCACCCCGTCATTATTTGTTTTCATGCCATTTGTACAAAATGTGCGCACCGTAAAAAAGAAACGTATGATTAGTGCGTAAACATTCGTCCCTTTTTTTTTTTTTTTTTTTTTTTTTTTATCACAAACTAACACACTTGGTGCGAAGAGCCTTGGCTGCTATGCACCAGTCGGCGAGTAACCTATCCAGCTGGATAACACTTGCCAGACCACTGGCCATGGTATTACAAGCCATAGCACCAATTTTTAAAAATTCGATTTGCACAGATTCGGAGCCAAGATCATATCTCCTTAACACATTGGAAGATGTAAGAGCAACGTCAAAAGGGGTGTGTCCTTCTTTTATCATATCATACGCAATGTCATGTGCCTTTTTCCATTCACTGTTAATGCAAAATTTTAGTAAATTTTCAATTCTTTCAGGAGAAGGAATATCACAAATATGTAGTACATTTTCTTTATTTATAACTTCTAACCCCGCATAAGTGGACTGCAGACAATTCACTGCTTTTCTTAAATCTCCGTCTGCTATAAAAGTAAGCGTTTCCAATCCATCGTCTGTGTACTTGATATTTTCCATTTGGCATATTTTTACAATTCGTTTCAAAACTTGATCATCGGATAATTTAAAATATCGTATAATAGCACATCTACTTTGAAGTGCATCAATAATTTTTTCAGACTGATTACAAGCTAAAGCAAATCTAGTGGTGTCGGAGTACAACTCCATAATTCTTCTTAAGGATTGTTGTGCGGCTGTGGTCATGGAATCCACTTCATCTAGAATGATAATTTTGTGTTTTCCAGGAGGAAGACTTATAATTTCCTTTGCGAAACTTTTTATTCTATCTCTGATTACGTTAATTCCTCTGTCGTCGGAGGCGTTCAATTCCAGAACAGCTTTCTTCGCTTGGGGACCTAACATTTCACTCGCCAAGCAAAGAATGCTTGTGGTCTTCCCAGTCCCGGGGGCACCCTACCAAAGATGGACACCATACAAGGAAAGAAAAGGAAAAAAAAAAATGAAAAAAAATGAAAGGGAAAGGGAATGAAAGGAAATAAAAGAAAAGAGAATAAAAAGAAAAGGAAAGAAAAGAAAAAAGAAGAGAAAAAAAAGGAAAGAAAAAGAAAAGAAAGAAGAAAAGAAAGAAGAAAAGGAATAAAAAAATCAGCATGGACGAACCCACCTTCGTGGAACAGTATTGTGCAGAAGGGGTGAAGTGGGGGAAGTACTTACCGCTAGGAGCAGGTTGGGCATATTTCCCGACACGATAATACTCTTGAGAGTATTTATGACGAAGGGATTTCCGACTACATCGTCTAGATTCTCAGGACGGTACTTCTCTATCCATATGTCGATGTTACGCTTAAGCAGTCTGTTCTTAAAGGAGTCTTCCTCCATGGGGAACCCGCAGTCAGTGTTCTCTGTGTGTGCAAGGGATTCTCAATGTGCGCGTTGCACAACTATACATATATGTCTACATATATACATACATATATATACATATATGTTTTCTATATGTACATATATACACGTTTGTACGTATCTATAGGTATATATTCACATATGTATATATGGATACATATATGTATGCAGATGTGAACGCGATACGAGCGCGCGTGTGGAAGAAGGGAAGACTCTGCGAAATGTCGCTTTTAAAGCATGGCCTTGGAAGGTCCCCTATTTTGGTCGCAAAAGTCCAAACAAAAAAATATGGGAAAAAAAAAAAAAAAAAAGAAAGAAGAAAAAAAAAAAAGCCACACTTTGCAAATATTCAAAGCATTTATGGAACAACCGATAATTCATTCATAATCATGTCACATTCTACTTCTCTGTTACGGAGCGTGCCGTAATACAGTTGGCACCTCAGAAAAAAAAAACAAAAAAAAAAAAAGAGAGGAAAAAAAAAAAAAGGGGAAAAAGGGAAAGGGCCAAGTACATACACAGTCCCTTCATGAGCGCAAACAAATTATGTTTATATGTTCGTAAAGTATACCATGTGAATACTACCTACCCGCACGCGAGAGCGCGAACGCTTCTCTTTTTTTTTTTTTTTTCTTTTTTTTTCCAGAAAAATAGGAACCTTCCCCTAAAACAGCTAAATAACAATGCACATTTCTGTTTTTATAAACTGAAAACTGGGAACATATACGCGGAATTTTAAAACACACCCTTTTTTCTTCAATTGTATTTTCTCTTCCCTTCCTTCTCTTCGTTCTTTCCTTCATACTTCCCTTCTTTCTTTTTTTTTCCCATTTTCCTTATATTCATTCTTTCCCTTCCATTCCTTTATCCTTTTTTTTCCTTCCTTCCTTTTTTTCCTTCCTTCTTTCTTTTTTTTTTTTTTTTCTACTATCCTTCAATTTTGTGCTGGCGGTAGGTTCGTTCTGCCGGTAGGTTCGGTTGTCTAGTATTCGGTTGGTGTGTAGTATCCGGTTTGCCTTCCTGTCTGCGAGGAGTTTATCCTTACCTCCCCTAAAGTAGCAGAAGCTAACCCCGGAACCTTACTCCTAAACCCTTAAAACCTTATTCTAACATCCCAAAAAAACCTTATTCCTATAACCTTAAAACATTAATCCTAAAACCTGGAACCTTATTCCAATACCCCTACAACCCTACTCCTAAACCCGGAATCATAAACCTAAAACACCCCAAAGCTTATTCCGATACCCATTAAAACATTATTAATGTATCCCTCAAACCTTAATCCTATAACCTCAACCCTCAACACCTAATGCTGAATCCTAAAATCTACACCCGAACCCTGACACCTATAACTTAAAACATAAACATAAACCTCGATAAAATAAACATTAACACTAGACTGGACTTATTTATTCTGGAACACATAACCCTAAACCCTGGACCATAAATCCTGAACCCTAAAGCCTAAAACCATGGACGATAAATCGTTAACCCTAAAATTTAGAAACCTAAACCATGAACCATGAACACTGAAAACTGAACCTTGAACACTAAACCATAAACCCTAAACCATAAACCCTAAACCCTGAACCCTAAACCATAAACCCTAAATCCTAAACCCTAAACCCTAAACCCTAAACCCTAAACCCAAAACCTAAAATCCTAAACCCTGAAACCCTAAACCATAAAATCCCTAAACCCTTAACCATAAAACGCCTAAACCCTAAAGCCTAAACCCAAGAATACTAAACCCCGAACCCTAAACCCTAAACCCCGAACCCTAAACGCTAAACCATAAACACTGAACCCTAAACCCTGAACCCTAAACCCATGAACCCTGAACCCTAAACCCTAAACCGTTAACCCAAAACTCTAAACGCATAAACCATAAGCACTAAATTCTGAACCCATAAAACCTAAAACCTGAACCCTGAACCCTGAACACTAAACCCTAAACTCTGAAAACCTGAACCCTAAACTCTGAAAACCTGAACCCTAAACCCGGAACCCTAAACCCTAAACCCTAAACCCTGAACCCTGAACCCTAAACCCTGAACCCTAAACCCTGAACCCTAAACCCTGAACCCTAAACCCTGAAACCCAAAACCCGGAACCCTAAACCCGGAACCCTAAACCCCGAACCCTAAACGCTAAACCATAAACACTGAACCCTAAACCCTGAACCCTAAACCCATGAACCCTGAACCCTAAACCCTAAACCGTTAACCCAAAACTCTAAACGCATGAACCATAAGCACTAAATTCTGAACCCATAAAACCTAAAACCTAAACCCTAAACCCTGAACCCTAACACTAAACTCTGAACAGTAAACCGTGAACCGTAAACCGTGAACCATATACCCTAAACCTTAAACCCTAAACCCTAAACCCTAAACCCTAAACCCTAAACCCTAAACCCTAAACCCTAAACCCTAAACCCTAAACCCTAAACCCTAAACCCTAAACCCTAAACCCTAAACCCTAAACCCTAAACCCTAAACCCTAAACCCTAAACCCTGAACCCTGAACCCTAAACCTTAAACCCTAAACGCTAAACACTAAACCCTAAACCCTAAACCCTGAAACACTAAACCCTAAAACCTAAAACCTGAACCCTAAACCCTAAAGCCTGAAACCCTTAACCTTAAACCCTAAACCCTAAACCCTAAACCCTAAACCCTAAACCCTAAACCCTAAACCCTAAACCCTAAACCCTGAACCCTGAACCCTAAACCTTAAACCCTAAACGCTAAACACTAAACCCTAAACCCTAAACCCTGAAACACTAAACCCTAAAACCTAAAACCTGAACCCTAAACCCTAAAGCCTGAAACCCTTAACCATAAATCCTAAACCTGAACCCTAAACCCTGAATCCTGAACCCTGAACCCTAAATCCTAAACCCTAAATCATAAACCCTAAACCATAAACCCTAAACCATAAACCCTAAACCATAAACCCTAAACCATAAACCCTAAACCATAAACCCTAAACCCTAAACCCTATACCACAAACCCTAAATTTGAAACCTTAAACCATAAACACTAAACCCTGAACTCTAAACCCTAAGCCCTAAACCCTAAAACCTGAGCACTGAACCCTAAACCCTGAACCCTAAACCCTGAACCCTAAACCCTAAACCCTGAAACGTAAACCTAACCCCTAAACCCTAAACCCTGAACCCTAACACTAAACTCTGAACAGTAAACCGTGAACCATATACCCTAAACCTTAAACCCTAAACCCTAAACCCTAAACCCTAAACCCTAAACCCTAAACCCTAAACCCTAAACCCTAAACCCTAAACCCTAAACCCTAAACCCTAAACCCTAAACCCTAAACCTTAATCCCCGGTGCACTATGCAAAAGCCGATTGCAATAAAATCTTCTTTTGCTGTAGGAATATTTTTCTTAAAGTGGAATAGCGTAATTTTTACAATTTCCACTTTAAGGAATGAAAAATTGTATTGTAAGAAAATGTGATGAAAATGAAAGGGAAAGGATGGAATAATATAGTAAATCCAGTTAGGTTTTACACAGTGAAAGAGTAATCAATTATAAGATTAATGGTGTTAGGGAAGAAGTGGATAGTAAATAGTAATAGTACTCCATGTGGATGTATACAACAAAGTGGGTGCACTAGATTCGGGGAATTTCAGTAGTATCTCTAATGTGTGATATATGTTTTTTCTTTTTTAAGATCGTATAATGGGATTTTGAAATTTTTACCTTAGGGGAAGGGAGGGAGTGGTTGTAAGAGAAAATTTTATTATTTGGATGTAATGAGTCATGTTTTAGAATCAGGAATTATCCTTTCCAAGAAGGGATAAATTCTATTTTTGAGGAGGGAGAATTATATTTGGTGTGGATTAAGGCATATTTAAAGTGGGAAGGAATTACTTTTTTTTAAAATAGGGGGGGAAAATTATTATTAAAGTTAAGGAAGGCTTCAAGGGAGAAATAAAGGAGAAAAGAAAAAGAAAAGGAATAAAAAGGAAAGAAAAGGAATAAGAAGAAAAGAAAAGGAATAAAAAGAAGAGGAAAGGAAAAGGAAAGGGAAGTGAAGGAATAGAGTTGAAGATGACGCCAGGACCATCAGGACCTACGGTAAGGGAGATTTTGTTTCGTCTATAGTAATAAGTATCGATGTATACTGTGAATACAAGTATTTTATATGCCAAATTAAATAATTAGATGCTTGAAGCACATACAATGGAGTATATATATCACATATTTTCTATTCCCGGTTTATTATATTTATAGAAGCAACAGTGCTTAGCGAGGTTACCTTCCGAACAAGTATACAATAGATTAAGCGGAAAATTAAATTGTACTGTGAGGATATCCGGGAAAGGAAATTACACTAACATCCTGGAAGGGGGATTACAGGAAGCGCTCCGTGAGCGCGAGAAGAATGTAGATACATCTAGTAAGATTCTTGGTGCTTGGTGTTTTGTGCATAAGGGTCTGACGAAGAACGTTCCGTCCCATGAGGATCGTTGTGGTTTCTTTTATTATTGGTTAGGTGACCAATTGAAGACAGAATCGGATAAGGATGGACAGTTTGAAAGTCTAATGCAATCAGTTTATAACACATTTGGGAAGTTCAGGTTTAATGATCAATGCACTAATCCATATCCCAAGACTAACGTGGACATTTTCACAAAAGGAAAGGAATTATTCGATTATTACTATAACTATACTTCCCTACAGAAGCGGGGGCCGAATAATAGAAAATGTCCCTGTAAGGGGGAATATGACAAACACCAGAAGGCAGTTCTAGAAACATATAGAGGTGTGAGCACTAATTGCCCCGGGGGGTGGATTACCACCTCCTACTGTACAGAATTTATGGCAGGGAAAACCAGTCAATGGAATCCAAGGCCGCTACTGGATCAATCGAAGTGCACTGCCGAGGGATCAGCGGAAAGTTTAGGTCCTGAATCAAGACCTGGACCAGATGGTAGACCAGATAAGACAAATGGCGAATGAGGGGAGATAATAAATATGTGTGTAATTATATATATATATGTTATTACAATACAGAAAGGAGAAAGAATGCCGTCCAACACACACATATACCCAAAGGAAGAACCATTTGCACCTCTTGTTATGGGCGCATCTACCACCAAACTTTTGGGCTCTGATATCCTAGGAATATAATTGTACTGATCCTCCCCTCTCTTTTTTTTTCCTTGTTTTTTTCTTAGGTCCAAAGGTGGATATAGAGGGCCCGGATGTGGATGGAGAAGTGCCCGAAATGAGTATAAATCTGGAAGGTGATCAAAATGATGGATCATCCCCTTCCAGTACTGTTGTCATACCTTCTGCTTTAGCTGCAGTAGGTCTTCCTACCCTTGCATTTTTTTTATATAAAGTAATGGCATTATAAGAAATATACACATATATATGTATATGTATATATGTATATGTATATGTATATATGTATATGTATATGTATATATATATGTATACACATATGTGTATACATGTATATATATATTTTTTTTTTTTTTTCAGTATACTGATGTATTTGATGGAATAAAAAAATCTCTCTTTGGTGGACTCAATAATACAGGAAGAAGGAATAGAAGACGGGGAAGATCTACCGTTGGACGTCAACACTTTGACGACACTTTCACACAGAATGATTCTTCTACACTAGGAGATGACGGTTCCACCACCTTAGGTGGTCGTGGTGGTGGATCATCCACCTTAGGTGGTAGCTCCACCAATGTTTCTACCATCTATGATGATGAACCACCTCGTCGATCAATCGGAAGAGGGGGAAGGGAAAGGGCCGGAACAAATAATAGAAGACCAGGAAATATACGTTATTATGCCACGTAATATTCCTTTCTTTTTTCCTTTTTCTTTTCCTTTACTCTTTCCTTTTTATTCCTTTTCTTTTATTCCTTTTCTTTTCTTTCTTTTCTTTCTTTTCTTTCTTTTCTTTTTCTTTTCTTTTTCTTTTCTTTTTCTTTTCTTTTTCTTTTCCTTTTCCTTTCCTTTTTCTTTTTCTTTCCTGTTTTTTTCTTCTTTCTTTCTTTTTTCTTTTCTTTTCCTTCTCTTTTATTCCTTTTCTTTTTCCTTTTCTTTTCTTTCTTTTCTTTTCCTTCTTTTTTTTTCCTTCTTTTTTTTTCCTTCTTTTTTTTTCCTTCTTTTTTTTTCCTTCTTTTTTTTTCCTTCTTTTTTTTTCCTTCTTTTTTTTTCCTTCTTTTTTTTTCCTTCTTTTTTTTTCCTTCTTTTTTTTTTCCACTGTTGTTAAACACCGGGCGCTTCTCAAAAAAAAAAAAAAAAAAAAGAGGAAAAAGAAGAAAAAATGTGCCATTAATTTGTGCAAAAGAAAAAAAGAAATGTGTTCTAGTATAAAATTTGTCACACGGAGAAAATTTTATATTAAGGCGCATTTTTAGTTTAAAGTGTATGCATGCTTTTATAAGGTTGTAACGTTGATGTCGACTTAGAGGGAGGTGAAAATTATTCGAGCACGCGCACAGTGAAGAGGTTTTTCCCCCTGGGGAGAAATGCCCTATGTTTACCTCTTAAAGTGACTACGCAAGACTTCAACTTACAAGTAGGCGGGAAAACCCGCGATAATATACCTGTACAAATGCACATACGTTTAAGCATATGTGCACATGTCTGTGATCACACATATGTGTGTACTTATCCCCTCGCAATTAAGTTGTCGTCTCTCAGATCAAGGTTCTTCTAATGGGCAGTTGTGCAGATAAAATATTCCACCCCTCCTCATGCAGTCCACGAAGAGGAAGAGAAAGTGCGGAACGGGGATGTGGATCCATGAGGGGGACACCTCACAAATAATAAAGTTTAATCTTTTAGTAAATTAGGATACGATGCCCAACACCTGGGCTTGTGTGAACTGTACTCTGCGTTTTACATGCCCCTGGCAGAAGATGTTATTGTGAAACTACTCCGCAGTGGGCCTCCTTTTGACTAACATTCTTTTGTGCTTGTTCGAGGTTACTCAGTTTATTTGTTTTATTATCTTTCTTTCTTTTTTTAAAATTTGTTAAGTACAATTTTTTCCTTTGCTTCCATATTTGCAAGGTGAAAAATTACACTTTTTTTTTTTTTTTTTTTTTTTTTTCGCGCGCGCCATTTTGAATAGGTTTCACCTGCATTGTTCAGGCAAAAATAAAAGTTTCTTTTTTTTTTTTTTTTTTTTTTTTTTGTTGTCATTTTCTCCCTCCCGTGTAAGATTAGCTTGAAGGAATTCTCCCTTTCAAGGCGGGCACTGTATATTCGATTGGTTGAGTTTGCCCATGTATACATATTGGCTCACTCGTTTATTTTTGTTTGTATGCTGCTCGTTCCCTGTCCTTATATGAGTCCTTCGAGTCATCAAGGGTACAGCTTGCAAGGTGAAGGGGTGAGGGGCATGTTAGCCCATTTACAGCGTGTTGTGCAATGTTCAGCAAACCGCTAACAGAAAACGTTAATAGAAACCCCACCGAACGATGAATCGAGCGAAAGAGGAGGGGAAGCGACCAGGCGTGGCAAAGTTAGATTTTCCGGATAGCGAATCAGACGACCGCATTAGCATAGACGAGGAAAATGTTTGGGATTCGGATATAAGCATTGCAGATGATGACCTTATATTAGGCGATAATGAAAAAGGAGAAGCGGAAGCAAAACAACCCGATGGAAGCAGTTCAGGTTAGGAAGGACCCAATAAACATTCGCCCCTAAGGCTGTTCATATTTATTTGCGCATGTGCAAGACTATGGCACTACTATGATACACCTGTGCCAATGGAAGTGTTTCATTTTTTTTTTTTCATTCCTTGTACACCATGCAGCGGATACGCTTAAGGAAGGCATATTCAGGGTGGAACGCAGTGAAGACATAACGGATGGACACATCGTGGGTGACCCCCCTGAAGGGAGGAAACAAGGGGTGGTATTAAATTGTATCGAAGAGAAACATAACAAGGAACAGAATCAGAAGAAGGAGACCCATAATACGGGTGAGCAAGTGAACGACAAAGGACCCCCCCCAAATGTGAACCTGCATGATGATGAACAATTTATTGGCAATTCAGGGGAATGCACAATTGAGGAGGAAAAAAATTCTCCCCTTTCTCATGGATCAAAAGTTATTCAGGAGGAATATCCTCCAAATCAAACCAACCAAAAATGTGCGAATTATTCCGTACAAACGGATATGATAAAAATGGATTTATTTTCTGATAAAAAGGGTGAAAATAGCCTGAACAGTGCAGGTGAAAAAAATATAGGAGAAAATATCCAAAGGGGAAGGAGCAAAGAGGATTTGTTGCCTGATCAAACTACCTCCCTGAATGCTCCGATGGAGCAGAGTGGGATATCCCCTCAATTGTGTGAAGAACAACCCGATGTTATCACACAAGACGAAGGACAAATGCACACAGAAGTGGACACCACGACGCAGCTACAGGAGCAGTGTGAGAATTTAAAAAAAAAATTAGAGGAATATGAGAAGAGGAACGAAGAACAAACAAATATGCAAAATGAACTGTTGGAAAAACTGAAGATGTACGAAAACAATTGCAACGAAATGAAGAAGGAGAAAATAGAAGGAGAAAAAAATTATGAACAAATTAAAAAGTATTGTAATCAAATTAGGAACAAATGCGATGAGTATGAAAAGAAGTTGCAGGAAGTGCAGCGCGAAATGGAAGAAAATAAAAATGTGATTAAGCAGAAGGAAGAAGAAATGAAAGAAAATATATCCAAGACAGAAGAGGAGCTCATTAGGAAAGAGCAGACCATACAGGAAATGCAAAATACAATTGAAAAATATAAAATGGAGATAAACGAATGGGAAAATAACCTCATGCAGAATGATGAACAAAAACGGAATGACCAATTGATGTATAAAAAAGCTATAGACAATTTGGAGAATAAAATTACCAACCTGCAAAAGGAACTAATTAACCAAGAGGAGGAAAATTCTCAACTGAAAAATAAATACAAAGAACTTAATGATGAATACACATACTTAAAAATGAAGGAAGAAAAAAATGAAGAAAATATTTGCAACTTAAAGTCGAACTTGCAAATAAATGAGAAGGAAAGTTTTGTGAAATATGAAATGATCCAAGAACAGAATAATAAAATTGATCAGCTACTCATGGAAAATAAAAAAAACTTAAAAGATATAGAACTGCTGAGGAGTGAAAAGAGTAAAGTCGAAAATGAAAATGAACTTTTGAAGAAGGATCTGGTGTACGTACAGGAAAAATTAAAAAGTATCGAAAAATACAGCTACGACATTTACGAAATGAAAAATTATGTGGAGACAATTATCGAGAAGAACAGAAACTTAATGGAACAGTTGGAGTCGGAGAAAAATCAGAAAGAAGAACTGAAAGAGAAAATAAAAGTTTTCCTTACCGAAATAAATAATTCTGCAATATGTCTCAAATCGTACAAAATGAAATGTTCCTTCTTTGTTGACGTTCTGAGGAAGTATGAAGCGAAGATGTGTTTTCTTCAGAAGAAGCTGAAGGGTTACGAGTCTTCGGAGAGTTTCCATGCCAGGTGGATGACGCATCCCGCGTTGGGCGTAACCCTGGGGGAGGTGGGAATTGACTGTGTAGGTAATTTGTGTAACAACGGTCCAGAAAACCTGGGTGACCATCATAAAAATTGCATCAAACAAACCATCCTCCTCAGGGAGGAACTCCAAATGGAGATAAGCAAAGCAGAAGAAGTAACAGAAAAAATGCTGAAACTACAAAACATAGTGAAAGACAAAAATTTACTCATTAATGAAAAAAACTACAAACTGAACAAATATAAGCTCCTAAATCAAAATTTGAAAAATGCCATCGTGGGGTACCAATGTAGCATGCAAGTAATGAAGGAAAACATACATAACTTAGAAAAACAAATCGCAATGAAGGAAGTGAAAAGTATAATGGTACCACCAAAGGTGACGGTGCACGTGTCAAAATTGGCTTCCTTTGAAAATAATTTAAAAAATGAGATCAAGGGCTTTATTGGAAATTCCTCCACCTTCTTAGAAAGCACCTTTAAGTATATAAATGAAAACCCCATTAAAAAGAACCTCCAAAATAAAGCCTTCTTTTCCTCCACAACGGAGAAGAAAAGTGACGAAGGAGAAAACAGAGGGGGTAGCACCGTTAAGGAGGCCCCTACAAGTAGTGTGTCCAGTGCGGAAGGGGCAATACCAAATGTGGATAATACCAGCATCGGAACCGCCAGCCCAGGGGATGGTACCCTCACCGATGTCACTGGGTTTGCTAAAAATTTTATTTACACGAATATGAATCGAATCCCCAATTTCATCTCAGACCAGAACGGTAAAAATAGTTCCGCCCAGGTGGACGTGGCGGCGAGAAGCGAGTCGGCCCATCCGGGTGTAGACACCGTCGTTTGGAAGAATGAAGGGGGAACTATAGAGGAAATGCATCCGGAGGGAAACGAGGTAGAAGACAACCCCATAGATGATAAGCACGTAGATCCGAACCAGGTGAATTACACCAAGCCGGATATAAACCGAGATGGAAAAAACAAATACATCGATCTGTTCATGGGGAAAAAGAATCTGAACAAAGTCAACAGCACAAGTGATATTTTTAACGTGCAACACGTTTCGCAGTTTTATATGAACACAGAAAATAAAATTAAGGACTTATTCGACATGAATAAAAAGAAGGAATCCCTGAAAATAAAAGAAAAGGAGGAATCTCAGAAAAGTTTCCATTCCAGTGAAAATGCCTTTTTCCCCATGCACATCTTCGGTGGTAGCAAAATGAAACAAGGATTTCCAACTCGTCCAGCGGATGAAAAAAATGACGATGAATTAGGTTCAGCCCCGATATCTGAGGAGAACTCAAATAAGTACGATCTTGCTGGGTGTAAAAAGAAGTCCCTAAATAGTTTGTATTATGATAACAAGCCAGAAGCGGAGGGGAATACAAAAGAGGAGAAAAAGGAAATGGACAGACGCCAGGAAAAGTTACTTCCCAGTTCGTCTGACGAAGACGCACAAATAAACGACGATGTTTGGAATGAGAAAATCGATTTGGATAACTTCGAAGTGGAAGAGTTGTAAAGAAAAAAAAAAAGTGCATTGTAGAAAGATCTCCACCAGGTATGCTGAGGAACATTGCCTGTAATATAGCAAAGAAATATGTTTATATTTCGCATACTTTGCATTTTGACTGTATTCCATAGGATTCCCTCCGCCTATGTATGATGTATGTGTTGTTTGAATTTTTGGAAAGAGGAGAAAAAAAGCGTCTCACTTGTTGCCTCACCAACAGAGATTGCTCCCGTTCATTTGGACGGGGGGGATCATTTTTTTGTAAGAGTTTTAAAAAGTTTATTAACTTTGTTTTCACTTCATTTCGCCTTTTTCTTTTTTTTTTTGTTCATTTTGATGAAAACAAAGGTAGTATCCAATTTTGTAATATTTCCTTTTTTTCCCACTCATGTTGTGCGTAAAAGGGATGCAAATAGGACAAAGTAAAATAAAGCAAACGAAAGCTGAAGCTCCCTTTTCTCGTCTGCAAAAATGGCATTGTTGTATTCCCCAAAAAATGTTGAGCTAAAAAAGGAAAAAAAAAAAAAAAAAAAAAAAAAAAAAATTCACACTTTTGTGTATTGGACAAATTGTACAAAATTCTGAACGGGTCAGGTAATTTTTTAAGTCTTCCAAATGGGGGAAGAAATAAAAGCTGCATTTTTCGTAATGCCTTTTTTTAAATAAAAAATGGACTACACAGAGTTGAATGGTCTATTCATATATAGACGCAGCGTATGCTTTCAGATTTTTGTCTTTTTTTTTTTTTCTTTTTTTTTGCATTATCCGTATTGTTGTAGAGGGGGTGGGAAGAAGGGAAAAGAAAAAAAAGTTGCTACAGAATTTGGTGTGCTGCATATATACACGTATGTATTACCTCCCCCGTTAGTGATAAAAAAAAAAAAAAAAAAAAAAAGGAAAATGAGGGAACAGACCCTGTGAAGTGTTACGTACAATGTCTTCTCGTGCAATTCTCATCCTTCCTTTTATTTATATATATTTCTTGTATTTTTGACGGAGAATAAGAGTCCATTTTTTTCAAAAGGGAGCTTGAGCGAGAGGCAAGGCGGTTTCTCCGTTGGACCGACACCGTAAGCTGTTTTCCGCTACGCCGATGGACTCCCCGTGGATCTACGCCATCGGAATATGCTTAAGCACCATTGTCTCCGTTGTAGAGGCAGTTGGAACTACTCTGGTGAGGAAGAGTCACATCATTTATTCAAAATATGAGAAGCTCCTCGAGACAACCGAATGCGATAGCGATAGCGCTAGCGAGGGGGGCGAAACAGAAGGGAAAAAGGGAGAAAAAAAAAGGAAAAGGAAATATTCCTTTTTAAACATTTCGATAAGGAGTCTACAAATCAGTAGACGCATTTGCTACAGAAAGGGGAAGATAAAAAAATGTCATGACGGGGCACACCAAACGATTAAGAGGGCCCCTTCGAGTGGTACCAACGAGGGAGAACGAAAGCATGAAGAGGCTGGGGAAGAGGAAGAAGAGGACCGCTTAAGCAGCAGCCTCATGGAAAAATCGTTAAGCGTAAATTTGTTACACCCAGATGGTTGTAATTTGGGCCAAGGCTATTTGTCCCCATTTAATAATTCCTCAGAAGGTGAAAAAGTAGATCTTCGAAAATCTGTATGCATAAAACGAACGAATAACGGAATGGAAATGTACAAACGGGAAGAAGACGCGAAGGAGAGCTATCGAATGGACTGGAATAGTAATTGTGATGGCTTATCTGCCGAATGGCAGAAGGAACCATTGGACATGCACCCAATTAGTTCTCACCTCGGAGAGGGAAAGCATCCATCTAGATGGAGCAACTTTTCAGCGAGGGGCATAAATAAAAAACTGAAAAGAAAAAAGTGCTTGTGGTTATCGAAAAGGCCAACTTGTCGAATGTTAGGGAATCCCAAACAAAGTATTTATTACACTCCCCTGCGCAATGAGGAAAAAAGGAGAGAATGGAAAAGGCTCCTCACTCTAAATGGTTACTGTAGGAAGAACAAAACTGGGATGCATGGGAAAAAACATTTAATATGTGATGATTGCCCACCAAGGGGATTCCTGCCCCATTGGGGGAAGACCCTGCCCGTGGAAGATGTAGCTGCGGGGCCTCATAACAACAACATGATAATGATGAGCACTTCTCAAAAAAAATTGTCTAAAATTTTTAAAAGTGAAAGCCCCAATGGGGAGTTGCTTGGTGAGGATAAAATGTACTACTGCTCATTTCGGTCGGATGGGTTCGTAGACAGGGTGAGTGGCGACACGACTAATTCCAAACCCGAAGGGGGAGTGAATGCCGAAGCCTCGCTCAGCAAAAATGGGCGTGAATATAGCCGTGGAAGCGGATTGGGGGCGTTGGAGGAAAAGGAAAAATACAGTGACGAGGAAGAAATTACGAGGTGCTCTACTCTTAAAATGGATCAAGAGAATAAAAGTATCTGCCTGAAGTCCACACCCACACATCTACCATCAGATGTCGAACGTGCGCACTCGAATATAAGAACAAAAAGCTACATTTGCTTCTACCTAGGAATAGCACTTACAAGCTTTATAGCCCCTGCATTAAACATATTCAGTAATGTATTTCTACCCATGTCGATGGTTGGCTTTGTGAGCGTCAGACTCATGTGCTCATTACTGCTAGAAAAATTTTTTCTAAAGGAGGAGCAGTCAGTTTACTTATATGTGGGCATACCTTTTTCCACCCTGGGTCTAACATTAATCACTGTTTACTCTGCCCATGACAGTAACTTCAAAGACATAGATTCTGTTTTGGATCTATTCCTAACGGGTGCATCTATAACGTTGCTAAGTTGTCAGATGTTCTTCTCCTTTATGGTGGCGTTTCTTTCGTTGGGCCACTTGGTTGCAGGCACTTCAACAGGCACTTCAACAGGCACTTCAACAGGCACTTCAACAGGTATTTCAACAGGTATTTCCACAGGATGCGTTGGTGTACAGCATAGGGGTGTGCACTCAGGAGGAGAGGTACATAGCTCCAAATTCAATACGAGTATGGAGCGCAAAGATAAATATCCAAATTCGAAGCGAAGGAGAGGGAATTTTTTCTTTTTCTTCTCCCCAGTGTCATCAGGAATTATGGGATCCCTGGCGACTATTTTCTCCAAGGCAACCTTTATGGGACTGGTGTCCGTGATGATAAATGAACAATTGACCTTACGTAATTTTCTTTTCAATTATAAAATAGTTCTCCTGATTATATTAACCATCATTTGCTCCATCGTAGAAATTATATACACGCCTTTTCTGTTAAAGTATTACAATCTCACACATGTAGTGTCGTTAAAAAGCTTCGGAAATATATCCTTCAATGCTGCTAACGGGATGGCCATTTTCGACGTAATACTCGAAAAGGGGGGGAAGGTATCCTTCCTCACTCATTAATGCGTCTGTCATAGCCCCCCCCATAGATAATAACGTTCTTCCGTGTCAATAGTAGATACTCCTTTTTCCCTGCAGGAACGACCCTCGTGCGTGTACGCCTGGGCCTTTGGCTTCCTCCTAATCCTCGTAGGAATTATTTTCCTTTCATACAAAAATGCCATCCCAAATATCTTACGTTTCTTCAATGAGCAATTTCGCCGAAAGACATGACTACCTGATTTCCGTTAAGGATGAGCAAATGGGGATGGCTATCATTAATGAGTGTAAATATATTCACACATGCTAGTGTGCTCTTTTGCGTATAAGATATATATATGAGGCAGTCGATGAGATAGTTGAGCGACCAATTTGGTTTACTCACATGCCTTACCCACCAAAATGACAATCCTGCTATATTATTTTTTTTTTATTTTATTTATTTTTTTTTAATTGTAACTTTTACAAACTTGGCGTGCATAATCGATACATATGCGCACACGTGAGGAGAATTTTTTCGGAAATTTTAGATCGTCTATACTGGTTCTTTTGAAGTGTCTCCTATATTTTCCACCACGCTGTGCGAGAGTTTTATCCGTGGGGAAGGAAACACAATTAGGCACAAAAAAAAAAATAAAATAAAAAAATATAAATAAATAAAATATGACAAATAAAATATAACAAATAAAATATAACAAATGATACAATAAAAATGAGGGAGGGATGAATGCATAGTGGGACAGACATACAAAATGATTACATATGGTTGGCGCGGGCATCAAGGCTGAGTAAACAAAAATGGAACATGCCTTACTTCGAAGTGGGGGCATGGCATACCCTCTAATAAATCACTCTTTATTGTGTAGCATTAACATGGGTGGATACACAGACACTTGGTGTCCATACTAGTGTGTGCTTTCATCCCTGGTTCTAATCTGCATAACCCAATAATAGCTTCGTACCATCACAACAGGGTATTTACTTGGGTAACACCGAAATGGAAGGATGGCCCTTCAACAAAAAACGGTAATTATAAAAGGCAGCTTCCTGAGCATAGGCAACTCCTACCCGCTTGTCCCTCTGCACGACCATTTCCTCCTGGTCCCACTTCATACATTTGAAGTAGTCTAGCAAGTGCGACTTGTAATGACCATACACCTGCTGTATGTAGCTTTGGTTTTCTCTTTTTTGAGAAACCAATTCTTCGTAAAAATTAATTATTTCTCTTGTACTAGGACAGACGCTAATGAAGAATCGACTCTTTTGTAAATGCCTTATGTTACATGTGGAGCAATGATCCGGCTTTATGTTTTTACCTTCTATAGTTGGGTGAACCCCTTCTGAAAGTTCAATAGATTCTGCAATGCATTTCGTATCTGCCTGTTCCCCTACTTGTGTAGCATCACCACTTTGCATGGTTACTACCCCTACCTGAGCACACCCACCCTCATGTTTACCCTCCAATGTGAGATTCTTCCCTTCCATAGAATAGTTTGGAAAATCACAGAAAAAACTCTCCTTATCGTCCTTCCTTGTAATATCTAAGCACTTTGTTACACACCCAGGACCGCTACAAACCTTGCCTATTTTTCTAATATTTATGGATTTCAAAATTTCCTTTACTTTTTCAATTCTTTGGAGATTCTCTTTAAACATGCAGTAGTTGCTATCGTCGTAAGTATGTTCATCTGTGCAGCCAATGGGAATCCTACCTCCTTTCCCTTTCACCGCACATGCAGAAGGATTAGAAGAACCCCTCCCCAACATAGACCCCCCAGAATGAATTTTATACCTCTTAAGCAAGATACTGTCGGTACCATAAAAAGGCTCCAACGATCGAACCAAAATGGCGTCGGGGATATTTTCTTCATTCGTTACGATGTTTAAGCAGTTGTGAATTCCGTAGCAGAGGTACACGTAACTGACTCCACCTTTCCCAAACATGGTGGCATTCCTATTTGTTTTTTTATTATTATATGCATGGGATGCTCTGTCTTCAGTTCCGTTGTAAGCTTCCAGTTCGGTTATCCTGGACCCATATAATTTTTTTCTCTCCTTATCAAAGACCCACAGAATTTGCCCGATCAGTGCCTCCGTTATTGGCAACACATTTTTTTGTAGGTAAAATTTTTCATTCAAAACGGTCAGTTGGTTATTTTCAAAAAAGTACTCCATTAGAAGGTACACGTATGCCATATATTCCAACTGGTTTGTCTTTTTTCTCTTTTCTTCTTCTCCTTTATGTTCCTTAATCTTTGGCGGAGGAGTTCTTCCCGTTCCTTCGTTTCTTTCCACCTTCAAAGTGCCACGTTGCCTATCCTTCTTCCTCACTGCGGGGGGCGCACTGTCAACAAGTGATCCTCTTCTTTTCCTGCACCTCTTCTCATTTTGCATTATTTCCGCGTCGTGTATGTTTCATGCGTTTGTGGGAGGGGTAGTTGGCACTATTTTTTTTTTTTTTTTTTTTTTTTTTCCCCGCTTAACAGGTGGAAGGATGTGGTCACGAGGAAAAAGGGGAGCGTCCCAAAGGTTGAAGGTTACTTATCAGCGGAACCATTCCTCAGTAGATACGATTTTGCATGCTCTTTATGCATAAATTGTGACTTCCTTTTCTGTAGAAAAAGAGCCCTCCAAATGAAGAGTACGCAGTATAACTTGACTGGAACCCTGCGTGTGCCTCGGTAGCGTTTTGCTGCACCTTGAGGGAGATGCATACTTACAGAAGCCCATCAGTACAAGCGTGCATTTACAACGTATGAATCATTTACCCGTTTGGGTATCCCCTGATGACTGTTCGCGAATCTCACTTTGCTTTTTTTTTTCTATTGACTGTGCACCATTTGGCGTCCGACTTCACCCTCATGCAGATATTTTCATGGGGGGAAAAAAAGAACAAAAAAAAAAAAAAAAAAAAAAAAAAAAAAAAGTTATCAACTCAACAGTTTTATTATATACATTTGGGGGAACCCCCTTCGTAGCGCCTATTATAAGGCTCCACTATGGAAAAGGTGGGGCATGAGTGGAAAGAAGAAAATAATTAAGAGGGGATTACATTGGGTGGACCCATCGCTGTTAGCCCCCAAGGGAAATGAAGGAAGAAGTCTCCACATAATTGAGACAGGACGAAATATAAAGTAGAAAGAGGCATATCTTCCCCGTCCTCCACGTGAACACTCAAGAATCGGCTCTCTGACGTGATGAAAAAAGTGGGTTTGAGAAAAATGGGTTCCCCTATCATCTGATAAAAAACCTGCTATATCACCTGATAAATCACCTCCTGTATCACCTATAAACTAAGCAGAATAGCAAAGCCAAACTATTCAGGCAACACAAGCGGAGTTCACTCTGCTTATCCCTCCAATGGGGTAGCGACAAAAAAATAAAAAGGAACGGAGGATTTTACTGAGGGAAATAAAACAATTATGAGGAGGCTTCCATGCAACTTAAAGAAACATTAAAATAACGCTGAACTAGCAGCATTATCTTTTTAAATATACTAGACTGAAAAAAAAAAAAAAAAAAAAGAGGAATAAACGAATGATGGAGGGGAATACACACGTGGACTCAAACGACAAGGAGATCTGTGAAATGCACACAGGAGGAGAAACGCACATGAAGAAGAGAGTATTTTACATTTTGCAAGAAGTACCATACGCAGATTTTTACAACTTCAATTATGAACCAATTGATAAATTTAGAGAGTCCAGAGAAACGCAGTGCATCGACGGGGATACATCATCATCGTCATGTGATAAACTTGGTGATGATAGGATAGGAGAAGCGATCCATGAGAGATGTTCTTGCGCAAACCATCAACAGAGGAGTAATGTGGAAGACGGACAAAATAATCAATGTGTAAAATATTACCAAGGAGGGGAGAATCCCAATATAGACTACCCTCCAGGAGGAGAACCCGGAAAGAACGAATTGAGTGAAGAATATACCGTCGAGAATAAATGGGGTAGGAAGGAAAGCCATCGGAAGAAGAGCCAAAAAATAAAAAGGAAAAATGAATTTCTGAAGCAGTGCGAATTTAACAGCGATGGAAGTTGCTACTACACCATTTCGAATAGCAACCATTTGAAACTTTTCGCCACGGATCTGTCATTACTAAATGAGTTAAGTAACGGTAGCAGTAACGGTGGAGAGCAGAATATAAACTTAAGGGCACTGCATGATAAGTACGAACAAATGGATAATGAGGAGAAGGAGAAAAGGAACGAGAGTTGGATCTGCCTACAAATGGATGAACACATTTACGATTGTAAGTTTTACCCATTTTTTGACTGGAACAATAGCAACACATGTTTCTTTGCAGTGTGTTCGAAAGGAAAACCTGTATGTCTACACAGCGCGTATGATGGTTCCGTTATCATGTCCTTCAAAACGGTGGATGAGTGTTACGAGCTGTGTAACTCTTATTCGTTGTGTTTCCATCCTGAGAGGAACTGGATCCTATGTGGAACCAACGCCAAGTCTATTAAGGTTTTCGATTTTGAAAAACCAAATGAAGTGTATGAGAATCGTATCCTAAGTACAAGAAAAGGGAAAGGACAAAAAGGAATTATCTCTACCATGGCATATAAGAGAAAAGGTTACGGAGAAAATGTAGTTTATGCTGTTGGAGATTACAATGACTGTATATACCTCTATGCAGATAACTGTGATCATAAGAACGATTTTATTTTAAAATTTCAAAATAAAAAAAAAAATTCCAATGGAATAACATGTATAAAGTGGCTAGACGAGTTTTCTCTCCTAAGTGGAAGTCGAAATGGGTCGTTCATCTATCGTTATGACATGAGGAAAGATACAGAGTATGTGCAGAAATGGAAGCGATTTGCCTTAACGAATCAGAAGTACTTGTTTGATGTGTATCAAGATGTACTTCTCATCAGTGGAGATAGCTTTGGCTATTTAAACCTGTACCACTTGAGAGAACAAAATGTCATTTACAAAGAACAAATTAACAAGTACTCTCCAATAATTTCGGTGAATTTACATCCTACATATCCGCTCCTTTTAACAGGATCGGGCACGAGACGCTTTTATGAAAACAACAACAACAAGGTTGATATAATGGCCAGTATCCTCAGCCCTGGGGTGGATACATCAGACCATAATCTCCTCGACGATACGTCTTCTTCGATTCCCTTTCCAAGTATGTCCCGGTATGTAAACAGCGTGTGCACAATTTGGTGCGATTTTGTCTACTGATATTATGGGTGTAGTGGGAAATCCTTTTATATGTAGTTTTTTCTCCCTCAGACTTTAACCAAAAAAGTACTTCTCCTAGTTGCTTCGCTTTTTATTATTGGATGGAAGTGCCTATGACTGATTCTATGCGCGTTCATATTTTAGTGCACAATTGGGTACCCATCTTTTTAAAGAATTAAACTAATCCTATTCTCCATCATGTTTGGCGTTTGATTTTTTTTTTTTTTTTTTTTTTTTTTTTTTTTTTTTTTTACGCTTCACCGTCAACCCCATAACATTCATACGAACATGTTACTTTTTTAATGGCTTTAAATTTTGTGAGCAGTGGAAATTCTCCCTTCCTCTTTGCCCATACGGTAACGCCATTTCCAGCTCATTTTTTGTAATTGCGATGGATGTAAACAAATGTGGGGGGGGAAATGCACTCACATCATTGCGTTCGTTAGGGGGGTGATATATCTAGGCGTTTAAATGGATCTTATTTTCTCTTGACAAGTAAAAAAAAGAAGGTGCGAAACTTCTCCTCCCCCCAATGGGGATTTTTGTAGACTCTTCCGCTGGAATTGCATTTGTAGGGGCATCACCATAAAATGTACTATCCTTGAGTATTAAAAGGACTTCATTGGTGTGGGGGCGATTTTACAAGATTGCGCAAGTGTGCAGTCGACAAGGGGGGATACACCCAAACGAATCATCACACGACGGTAAATTTACTCTCCCACATTAAGCTTTTCCTCCACGTGTTTCCATTTTTACCTGAACCGTTCATGTGAAAAAAAAAAAAAAAAAAAAAAAAAAAAAAAAAATTCCTCCTGGAAATGGCATTCTTCTCTCTTTATCCGCATAACGTGATGCTCTAACAGATCACCCACATTGTGGGAATTTTTTCCCCTTTTTACGCATGGCAATGTACCATTTGTGGGTTCTCTGCTTGGTGGGTAAGAAAGAAGATTGGTAGAAATCCCGTTGAACCGTACGGTCGAAGTGACTCTGACTTTGTCGAAACTATAAGCAGGATGAACCTGACCCAGTCGCACACGCACACACCCGCACTGGATGCTTCATAGTGGACGCACACCACATCGCCATAGTAGTAACGAACAAGTAAGAAATGAAAGGGTCCATTTTTTTGCACACCCTGTTGTTGCTCGTTGGCATGGAGGAAATAAGGGCTGTGCGTGTGTACCCTCAACAAGGGGGAAGGGATATGCACGTGAGGAGGGACACACAGGGTGAGAGGAAAAGAGCATACATAGTAAATATGAAAGGAGGAGATGCGCAGAATGGTGAAAAGAAACGGGGAAAGTGGTCTGGTCATATAAAATTTAGAAAGCGAGAGGACCTCCCATATGGGAGTCAACACATCGTGAACGCGGCCAACGACATAAATGCCACTAACAGTGCCAACACAGGTAATGACGCCACACCGATCAACGTAGCCATCTTCGGAAGTAGCGGGAGCATCGGAACGAACGCGCTGGACATCATTCGCGAGTGCAACCGAACCCAGAAAAGATTCAACGTAGAAGCATTGTATGTTAATAAAAGTGTGAATAAATTGTATGAACAAGCAAGGGAGTTTTTGCCAAAATATGTGTGCATCCATGATGAGTCGAAATATGAGGAGCTAAAAAATTTGTTAAAAAATATAAAAGGTTATAATCCAGAGATACTAATAGGGGATGAAGGCATGAAGCAAATGTGCAAGAGCGATACACTGGATAAGGTTGTAATTGGCATCGACTCCTTCTATGGATTATACTCGACAATATATGCAATAAAGAATAATAAAATTATTGCACTAGCAAATAAGGAGTCCATCGTATCTGCAGGATTTTATCTGAAAAAATTATTAACGATTCATACAAAGTCATGCATAATTCCAGTGGATTCGGAACACAGTGCCATCTTCCAATGTTTAGACAACAACAAGGTGTTGCAGACGAAATGTCTACAGGATAATTTCTCCAAGGTGAACCAAATAAAGAAAATTATTTTATCTTCCTCAGGTGGCCCCTTCCAAAATATGTCTATTGATCAATTGAAAAATGTAACCTCAGCAGATGCTCTCAAGCATCCCAAGTGGAAAATGGGGCCCAAAATAACCATTGACTCAGCAACTATGATGAATAAAGGGCTCGAAGTTATTGAGGCTCATTTCCTCTTCGACATAGATTATAATAATATAGATATCGTTGTTCATAAAGAATGTATCCTCCATTCATGTGTCGAATTTATAGACAAATCTGTTATTGCACAAATGTATTATCCAGATATGAAAATACCTATTCTTTTTGGTTTGAGTTGGCCTAATAGAATTAATACAGATTTGCCTTCCCTTAACTTAGTTAACACTTCTCCTCTTACCTTCTCCTCCCCTTCTCTGGATCATTTTCCTTGTATCAAGCTCGCTTACCATGCGGGTAGGAAGGGAACCTTCTACCCTACTGTCCTCAACGCTGCCAACGAAGTGGCGAACAAACTATTTTTGAATAACAAAATTGGCTACTTTGATATTGCCGCCATCATATCGGATGTGTTGGAATCCTTCACTCCACAGACCATCTCCAACAATTGCGAAGATCTGATGAAGCAAATTGGGGATATTAGCAACTGGTCCATGGAAAAGGCTACGGAGGTATACCAGACGCGCTATGGAAGAATGCAGTGAAGAAGCTCTTTTGATAAAATTTATCATAAGATTTTCCATTGGGTTTTTCACAATTGAAGGGAGAAGCCAACCAAATGGGATCTATTCCCTATGATAAATGCCCCCCTGGAAAACACAAATATAGCATCACCTATGTAGGGGTGATTTTCAAAAAAGAAAATGAATTACCTCCGCTAGACGCAAAAAAAAAAAAAAAAAAAAAAAAAAAAACTCCCAATTTGTGTCTTCTCCGTTTTGCAAGAAACCATTCAGATTGCCATGTAACATAAAAAAAAAAAAAAAAAATAGATCAAGTGGTTAATATGTCAAGAGAGGGGATAACCCCCCCCCCCTCTGCTCCCCCAAATGTGGTTATTACACCTCGAGAACCACCCGAATGTGCGTGTGCGGCTCGCGTATGATATCCGTTTTCCCCTTTGCACGAATGTTAATCTTCTTGGTATATCCACCCATATTAGCCTGTAGCGTGTGAAAAACGGGCTTAATATTATTCCGCCCATATTTATTAATAGCGTTAAAGAGGCACGATTTTATGCACTTGTAAATATTCACTGTATATTTGTTTGTGCCGTAGTAATACAGAAATGCGAAAGCCTTTATTATGGGCATGTATCTGATTTTCCAAAGAATTTTCCTCGTTTTCATAAAAGACATTTTAATATACTTTGCTGTTGCGGAGACTAGCCTTTTTTTTACATAGATGACTGGATTGATTCTGTTAGTTTTAACTCTCTTTTTATAATTTTCCACGTTATTCTTTTTTATATTTCTATACATGTTAAACAATTCGTTGTACTTGTTGTTTAGTAGAACTTTCTCGTAATTGCTTCGTACATTTTCCACGTGCTTCTCCTTCCACTTTTCCCGCACCTCCTGTCCTAGGTACCACTGCTTCAACTGTAGACAATCATTCTGGAACAGGTCCAGTCCACTTGCGTATCTTCCACCCGTCTCCTCACCCTGCATACCTGTACCATCATCACGGTGATCATCACCATGATCATCACTACAACTTGCGTTCTCCACTTTGTCTACCCCATCTATTACGGGCGGGCCGCTCAACTGACTCCCTCCCTGTGTTCCTGCAACATTATTTAGAAGCGCCTCCCTTGCGCCTTTCTTCCGTTTCGATAAGTGGTAGAAGTCGTTTCTTCTTTTCCTTCCCCCCCTCTGGGTTATTTCTCCACCACCGCTTGCGGTAAAAAAACTTCTCACAAATGGCGCCTTATCATTTATCATTAGGAGAATAAACGCGATGGCTATTCTGATTAGGTAGCCCATCGTTATTCTCCACAAGGGTTGGCTGTTCTCTCAGCCGGGTACCGACTTGGCAAGCGGTTTGCAAACAGTTGCCTGGCGGGGTTATCACACAGATGCCAACTTAATCCCAGAGCGATCTCTGCGACCTGTACATTTTACACTTGCCTACTTTCCTCACATGTGGAGAAAATTCCCTTGCCGCATATTTGGCAAAAGGTGTGTCCTCATTAGGGAAATATTCCATCCAACGCTGCGTGGGCGTGTACACCCTTCCCTTCCCACTTCATTCTCCACAGTCAACAAGAACCTTCTTATTGCCCTGCTGGTTTGGCGAATTCTCCGGCAAGTGCATTTTGCACGGAATCGTATGCGTCATTCAAATGGACCCAGAGGGATGCCCACAATGTTGCGTTTTTTTCGAGAAAAACTGGAAATTTTTTTTTTTTTTTTTTTTTTTTTTTTTTTTTTTTTGCCTTGGTAAATTGGGCAAGCTGTGAATATATTACTAAACGTGTATGCTTGTGTCGGGATTATTTCTCACTTTGGTTTTGCCTCTTCTTGGCGCTCTCCCTGTGTTGCTTTTTTTTTTTTTTTTTTTTTTTTTTCTCTCAGCGCTTTGGTACGTAGTTTAATACGGTGCCACCACTTGGCTTTTCTTCTTTTTAACAAAACTGCCTTTTTACGCCCAAAGGGGACGTCGCACGATTTGTAGCGCCATTTGGAGGGGGCAAAAAAGAGGATAACGCAAAAAACAGGATTGACGAACTATGCGTTATCAACACTGCCTTACGAACGATGAGCAAACCAGAGGGATATATGGAGATGTCGTGTCGCCGATCCGACTTAACGTAGCAAAGAAAAACCGCAGAAGCAGGAGTTAAGAAGGACGAATGAGCTGCCCAACTGGGATTCCAGGAGGAGAGAGAAAAGAACCATAGTTGAATAACCGGGGGTGAGAAATGCCAAAGGGGCCCAACTGAAAATCACATAAACGTGCTATGTACCGGCTGTGTCTGCATATACACGTGAGTGGAGCCCCCCTGCGTACTGGAGCTTCCCCCCCCCCCGTTTGGCATAACGAAGTAGCAGCGCCGAGAAACTGCGCAGAAACGACGCAACAATTTAATCGCCCAACTTGCCAACGGGATATCCGGGCACCATGCCGCGCGCCGAGCCGGGGACGCCAAAATGGTTGGCGAACAAGATGAAGGCCAAAGGCCTGCAGAAGTTAAAGTGGTACTGCCAAATGTGCGAAAAACAATGCAGAGATGAGAACGGATTCAAGTGTCACAGATTGTCGGAAACGCACCAAAGACAAATGCAGATTTTTTGCCAAGACGCAAATAAATTCATGGACGAATACTCCTCCATGTTCGAGAAGGAATTTATGCGATTAATGAAAACCAAGTATTGTCGAACACGTATTCTAGCGAACACTGTCTACACAAACATGATTAGTGATAAAACACACATACATATGAATGCCACCGTGTGGGTGACTCTGACCGACTTTGTACTCTATCTTGGGAAAACAGGGAAATGTAAAATTGAAGAAACAGAAAGGGGGTGGTATATAGAATATATCGATAGAGAAAAAATCGAAAGAGAAAAAGCTTTTGAAGAAAGGAAAAAAATTGAATACTCCTATGAAGAATTGAAAGAAAAAAAAATTAATGAAGCTATTGAAGAGGCGAAAAAAAAGGGGAAATTTATCCAATCGGAATATACAGGGTTGAACAAAAAAACTGATGAAAAAATTGTCATATCTTCTATTAAAGCTACACGAAAGGAGCCTAGTGCTTCAAAATCAGGTGTTAATGTGCTCTTGGCGAAGGCACTGAACAAAGGGGAAGAAGGAAAGGGGAAGGTAGCAGAAGCTTCGCCAGATAAGCGAAGCGCAGTAGAAAATGCATCTAATGTCGCGTCAAAGAAAAGACCCCTGTCATCCATCGAACTTCTCCTTCTGGAAAACGAAGCAAAGAAAAGGTTAACGAACACAGCTGATAATTTAGCAAGTCGGCAAAATATTCCAAACGAGATCGAAGCGAAGCAACATGAAAAAGACGAAAAAAAGAATCCCCCCAGTAGTAAGTACTCCTGGTTATGCAAAAATATTGTAGTTAAAATAATCGACAGAAAACACAAACATTGTAACAACAAGGGTGTTATTATTTCAGTCTCGTCTGACGAAAGGGATAAATGTGAAATACAACTGAACAACAGCGAAAAAAAAAAAACTTCTGCTCATCAAAAGCAGCTCCAAACGGTTATACCAAAAATCGGGCGGGATGTTCTTATCCTGAGGGGCCAGTACAGGGGTCTTCGCGGGGAGGTCAAGCAGGTACTTTGCATACACACGCACACATGCATAATATAAACTTGTGTTTTGCATGTTCAGCCACCATTTCGATCTGTTAATCGACCATTTACTCAACGCGTCTGTGTGTTTGGTCCCCCTTCGCAGATTTTACCCGATGAGGAATCCGCCCTGATTGCAATTTTTAATAAACATTCAGGTATGTAGAGCCGAATGGCAATGTGGCACACAAAGGAGAACAAATAAAAATAAAATTTTATTCCTCCACGTGCTTCCATTTTCACCTGAACCGTTCATGTGAAAAAAAAAAAAAAAAAAAAAAAAAAAAAAAATAGACATGAGTTCATTTTTTTTCTCTCCTTTCCCCTTCATCATACCTGCAGACAAGGTCATCACAGAAGAGCGCTTGCTATTCGATGACATAAGTAAATTATACGAAAGGTAATTTTTTTTTTTTTGTATGAGAGCGTTAAGCCCGTTTTTGGAATTTATAGAAACCACATTGATGTGATACATGCGCGTGTGGCAAATCGTGTCTGTAGTACTTTTTTGTGTACCAATTTTTAACTCCTCCTAACGTGGAAGTTCTGCTTCCCACCCCGAATGTATTTTTTTACTCTACACATCCATTTGATTATAAAACATTATTCGAACTGGGCAAACAATTACATTTTTTTTTTTTTTTTTTTTTTTTTTGCCTATCGGATGTACTTTTTTTTTTTGTAATTCATGCCTTCCTTTTTGACCAATTCGTTTCCTTCTCAATCGTTCACACACAAGTGGGAAGTACTCATATGTGAACAACGGCTAAAATTAAGAAGCAGTCGTTGGGATTGTGTGAAAGTGGGATGCTATGTTAGGAAGAAATGATAGACTTCGCCCGCTATGATATGTCCAAGCAGGCAGATTGTTCAATTTGACTTTTTGTGGAAAAAGAAATTAAAATCTTAAAAAAAAAAATTTTCAAAATACAAAAAAAATCAGCAGTTGTTCAAAATGAAAGCTACCATTCATCAGACACAGGACATGTGAAGGTTAAAAATTTTTAACAAGTTCAAACAGGTAAAAAGTAGAACTTTGTTGAGGTGTAAAATATGGTGAAATTCATTAATCGTGATGATGATCAATCCCTAGTCCGCAGCATTACTTGCGTAAATTGGTACTGGTGTTGTAGCGGAAAATTTTCGCCTTCTCCAACTTCTTCGATGGCGTTTCAAAATTTTGCGAACTGGTTAGTACAATGTTATTTATTGGTGGTTTCCTACCTTTATCTTTCAGAGAAATGGAATATTGTTTATTTCGGAACGTTGAGCTTTTCAATTCAGCCTTCTGCGGTTCGGTTGCTTTTCCATTTTCCGTTATCATGGATGCGTCGGGTAGCTGGCAACTTTTTAAAATAATTTTTTTCTGTTGCTCAGGTGCGTTGTTACAAAGCCATGTGATCAAACACTGGAATATTTTTTTCGTGTCTGTGAAATTGACTCTATGTGGTGGTTTTGTAAATGCTATTTGTGCACATAACATTAGCACCTTCTGAAACTGTCTTCCTTGGATATATGTATTTCCTTTGCTTTCATTTAAAAAAATTTTCTCCAACTCACTCTTTGTTAATAAACTTTTTATAATTTTATAATGTTTCGAGAAATTTAGAAACGCCTCAAGGTGCATACCTTTAGCGTAAGAAATCGCCTCGTCCGTTTTACCTCCCGGTTCTATTTTTCCTTTACCGTTTCCTTTATCTTTTGCGTAAAAGTGGAACAGAGCTTCGAACACGTTTTTTCTATTGGGGCTCTCTCCTCCTTCAAGGTCTTCACTCTGGGTGGCTAGGTTTTTAATTTTCGTCGTGGCGGGGTGGCACTCTTTTTTCATCTTTGCCCCATTGCTTGGGGGTACCAAACCTTGCCTTGCACTTTCTGCGCAACCCAATTCTTCCATTTGACTTTGCACCTCCATATCCATCATAAAATTCGTGTCCATTTTTCCGTGGCTCGATTCGTCGGAACTTTTATTTGCACTTCGCGTCTTGGTCTTCTTCAGGTCCATCGCTGTGATGCTACCAAGTAGGTTATTTTCACTACCCCCACCTATCTGCTTAGAAGAGAGGTTCTTACTTTTATTTGATTTCTTCCGCAAATGGGCATTTTCATTTGGGCTTTTCTTATTCGTGCTTTTGATATGTGTAGTAGGGCTACTGCTACTAACTTCTTCTGCCTGACCCAAAGTGAAAGAATCGAAGCGCCCAAAATTTCTAATTATTTCTTCCTTGTCTTCTTCGGAAGTGCTGCTCGATATGTTCGATCTACAATCCGATGTAAAATTTTCCACATGTACATTGTGCTTATTTTTATTATTTTTTTTTTTTAAATATTTTAATTTTAATTTGTGAAATGCTATTATCTCCTTAACACATTTCCTTTCGTATATCTCAACGTTTTCTTCCTTTAGCATATTTACATAATTTTTTATTCCATTTTTGATGTAGGACAGTAGGTCAAAGCTTTTCCTATTTTCCCCGTAGCTGGCGGTTTCTCCCGTGTAGCTTCTCTCTTGGGTCTCTTCGTTCTCAGATGCGGGGCTCGATATGTCGTGAAAGGAGTTCGCTACACATACTTTGCTTTCGTAGGTTTCTAACATTGCAAGGAAGTAGATGAGGAGGGCGCGGAGGGGGGGAGGAAAAAAAAGGGGCGGTGTATTTTTTTTTTTTTTTTCTACACGAGGGGAAGTTCCCCTTGGTGTGGGTTCTTCCCATGTTGGCACTGCTTAACGGATGAAATTTCTAGTCAGCTATGTGCACATTTTCATTCACTGCTCAGCATTTAACACACAGTGGAGTTCCTCTTATACCTAGATGCTTCACACAGTTCGAAAGGCACATTTTGTGTAAGGAGCCTCCTCTCGGCGTTGTTCCCCCGTTCGATTCGTTCTCCTTCTTGCTATTAATCCTTGCGATTGAGTCATTTGCATGTTCCACGCTTTCTTGAACTTCACCCGTTGGTGCGACAAGCAGTTCTTCGTTTTTTCCAGTGGATTCTCCTTTGGCATGTCCAGATTCGTTATTCGCCTCGGTTGTTTTGTCTTTCTCCACCTCGATCGTTTTACACTCCGCCCAGTCCTCTTTCCCTTTCTCTTTAGCTTTCCCCCCTTTGTTCCTTTTGGACTCCCTCTTCTTATGACCGTCTTTGTTTTTCTTATTTTTCTTTTTCCGCTCTTCCCCTTTTTTGTCGCTATTATCCCTTAAGCTATGCTTGGTCTCCATTCCGAGGAATGTGTCTTCTGTACATTGTCCCACGCCATTGATCTCGTCTTGCGAAATGTTCCTATTCTCTTTTTCATCCTTGTGATATTCTTCTCCTCCACTTTGTAATTCGTTCTCTTTTTTTTGATGAACCTGATTATCTGCTTCGTCCAGTTGTATATACTCTTCGTTGCGTTTTACCTGCGTCTCTTCATGTGCATCACTGCTACAACTGGCACTGCTATTATGGAGTCTACAGTTTTCTCTTCCCTCTTTGGTTTCCTTCACGCTGGATTTGATTTCCGCACTCTCTGTATTTCCTTTGTGGGTTGCATCTGTGGTATCCTCTCCAAGGTCTCTCTCATGTACAATGTAGCCTCCTGTCCCTGGAGCTTCATCTTCAACACTATCCTCCCCATGTGCTTGGGCATCTTTTTCATCTTCTTTTTCTCTGTTCACTTTATTTATGTCTACTTGTTGTTGTCGGTCCATTTTTTTTTCTGCTACCTCCTGCGCCTTTGGCATTTGTCTTTCTGCTTTACCTTCGCCATCAGCTTCTTCCTCGTCACCTTCCCCTTTCTTTTTTCTATTTTTCTTTTTCTTCTTTTTTTTTTCAAAACTTTTATTTGTGTGGGGATCCTCACTGGGGACCTCCGTTCGTGTCGTTAGGTCATTTACCTCCTCACCTTCATTGGCTCGAATGTTGTTTAGATCATTGGGGCTACTTTCACTGTTTTCGATATTTTGGCTATTTGGGGTAATTTGAAATTTTTCTTTTTTTTTCCTTTTTCTTTCCCTCTTTTTTGTTGCCTCTTCCACAGGGGATCCACCTGGGGGGCACTGCTTTACACCCCCATCATCCTTTACATTGCGTGTTTTTTTTTTTTTTTTTTTTTTCCCATCCGAGCTAGCCAAATGTTCCCCTGAATTATCAGGCATGGAAATGCTCATTCTACCTTAACCGGTCAGGCAAAAATATGGATTTTTTTTTTTTTTTTTAATTATTTCATAAATGGTGAGCATTACCATGGAGGAGAAGAAATACTGTTTGTCTTTCCTACAATGTTTGTAATTCTTTTTGCAAAGGGGCGCGTATATACTTTTCGTACATAAAGAAAATCACATAAACTTAACTGATACACGATGTGGCGTCGTCTTTTTCCCAGAATGAGAAAAATGTGCCGAGAAAAGGAAACGTTTTGTGTTTCATATAAGAGAGGGTGAGAAATCATCATCGGTGTAGGATATCAAATTTTTATTGTCCACAATAGGGGAAAGGCATGTTAGTGCTCGTACTTACACATTTGTACATTGGCCAATTTGTACATGTACTGACTTCCATACCACTACTTCCAATGTGCCCTTTCTACATGAAAGCTTGTTAATATAATGCGTACTAATGTGAACAGTCCATCCAACGATTTCACACCCATGAGAATATAAGGCATGAAATTAATTCCTCCCAGCACAGCAGACAGCGGGGAGATTATAAGAAATCCGTGACTCGTTCCATTTTTCTCAATTTCGTCACAAATTAATTTATTTTTTATTGAGTAATTATGCGCAACTTTTGCGGAATTTTGCGGCTACTTTTAAACCTCTGTGATGAACATCCATATGTTTGTGCAATTTTTCTAAACACATGGCTTTGTCCAATTTAAAAAAAAAAAAAAAAAAAAAAAAGTAAAACACCGGGAAGGCGAAACTCTACATATATTTAAGAACATACATCCATGTAGAAATGGAAGAGACGGACTTTTTTTACACATCTCTGGAGCTGCAGTGGGCACTTTCCCTTAACAGTTCGCTTAGGGCATATATATATATTTATGTATATTTTTTTTTTCTTCTTTTACCATTACCGACGAGTGAGAGAATTTCCGGTTGACATGTGAATAATTTTTTTCCATCAGACGAAGCGCAGATTTAAATAAATCCAATTGAAAAAGAATGTGTCACTCTGCTCGCGCACGTGCCAATATGCAAATATACAAATCGGAAGAAAATGATTCTTTGCTCCGGATGGGAAGAGGATGATAAATAAATTCTTTTCCGATTCGTTCTTATTCGTCCGCATCCATTTCGTATCGAATTATTTCTTGCCTTTTTTTTTTTTTTTTTTTTTTTTTCTCGTACCACATGTAAACTTGCCCTAAAAATGCCCCAATTATAATGCCACTAGCTGGTTAGTGGATTAATCCATCTCCATGAATTTATGTGCATTGTCATTATTTAAATATGGGTAATGAATAAAAACTGAATTCTCTTGTGTTCCGCCTTTCACGTTCCAATGTTGGTTAACTCACTTGAGGAGAACACCAGACTTATGTAGATTCCTTAACCCATGTTAAGTTGCTTTAGAATTTCCCCCTCCCCGAAACGGAGAACAAAAGGGCAAAATTTCGAAAAATAAAAACTATAAACGGAACACACCACGTTTCAAGCAAATCGAATGAAAAAAGAATGCGCTAAGGAAGGCACTTGAAGTAGCGTAATTTTTGAAGGCAGTCAAAATACATTTCCTTTCCCTACACAAAGAAGAAAGAATACTGGTACGAGGGTGAAAAAGTAAAATACGTATTTCGACTAACGAAGTTTTTTTTTTTTTTTTTTCCTCCCATTTTGTTCCACTTTTTTAATCGAAAAAATGAGTAAGGAGATCGATTCGATGAAACCGTACTTCCCTGCGGTGATAAAAGGTAAATATTTGTTGTTCTTCCTAAAAGTGAGAAACGTTTGCAGTGGTTGTGCTACATTGTATTAGTGGAAGACCCCTTCTTTGTCTTTTTCCTTTTTCCTCCTTTCTTTTCATCCGAATGTATCTTTAAAAAATCGGAGCACATGCTCGCACACACCGTTAAAATGGTTGAACCCTTATGTACGTATGCCTCTACATATACTTACCTCATTTTTTACTACCCACGTTGCGCGAGCAGGGTGTGAATCAGCCTCAGATAAATTTTTCAAGTGTCTGAACGAAAATTTGCAACCCCAAGGAAATGAGAAGGTCACCAGCGGCGGTATAAGTCAGTGCCACCCGTTAAAAGTAGTAAGGCATTTTTTTTTTTTTTTTTTTTTTTTTAAAAACGTGGCCTGAAGATATGGGGTCCAGTTTGATGTACAGACTGGAATGATCCCTAAAACATGGAAGCCAATTTTTATCTTAACTACCCTTTCTACAATTTGGTAGCAGAAAAAAAAAAAGATAAAAGAAAAGGTGAAATTTATTTTTTCGTCTTTTCTCACTACTTTGCAGAATTATGAGAAGTGCATGGAGGAGAAGCTGGAGAAGGTGAATAAAAACTCTCTTACATTTTTGACATCCTACAAGGGGAGTAATGAATAGGGGTAGGGTGAAAGCCGCAGTGCATGGGCGGAAGTAAATCGGGTTTTAACATTTTTTCTGTTTTGCTTTATATCCACCCGTTGATCACGGAATGATAATTCCTGATTGGTTCAGGTCAGTATCGCTCGTACAGGCTCATTTGTATATCTGCCTCATCCAATGTGTGCACCTATTTTGGAAAGTTATAAGAATGTGTATACAACGGGGATGTAACTAGCCGCGCTAACCTGAAGCGTTCACAACGAAATACTATATCGAGTATGCTGCGAGTTGGCTACACATGCCTGTAGATATGCATGTGTACGGAGCGGTGTACAGTTCCTGAGTGAGCACGCAGCTTTCTATTGTCGGGGGAATTAGTTTCTTCCTATGCGTGCGAACGAACGAATTCGCGTTTTCGAAAATGGAAGATCATACCCATACACTTCCTTTCACGTCAATAGAAAAATTACAATTTTGCGAATAGCTCGATTTTTTATTTTATGTATTTTTTTTTTTTTTTTTGTTTTATCCTACACAACGGTTTTTCTTTCATTAGGAGGAAGCAAATATACGTGAACAAATGGGTGAAAAATTAGTTGATAAATTAAAAGCAAATTTTGCCTCAACGGATCAGGTGTTTTTTTTTTTTTTTTTTTTTTTTTTCTCAACTAGCTAATGTAACTTTTTTTTTTTTTTTCTTTTTCGTTTCCCCCCTTTTTTTTTACGTAACATGCGAACGTTTTTTTTTCGATTTTTTCCTTTTTTCTGTACATTTAACATTTTTACAGAAGGAATACAAACCTTTGATCTTTATATTTGTGGGGCTTGTGCTCTCTTAAACGTCCAGCAGTTAGCGTTTGGGCGAATAGCCTAACCAGTGCACATACTGACGAGCATCCATTTTTCCATTTTTATCCTGTGCGTGTGTTTGTACCAAGGAGCAGAGGAAAGATGAGTGTGGTAAGTGCGCATCGTATTGGAACAAATTTGAAAATTGCCAAATAAAGGGATGCGTAAAAAATTGAATTCCTGAATATGGACGTAAGGGACGCACATGTTTGTTCCCCTTTTCAAGGCTTATGGACATTTGTTGTTAGCTTCTCAAGAAGGGGCAGTGTACCCCTGCATCGACTCGCTACAGAAAGCGAATGGCATACGTTCGATTTGGGGCCACTCTGTGTATACGTCCATCTTAAAGTCGGCGACATCGTCCCGCATGCTATAATACGTATGCTCACATTTTTTCTTATTTTCCTTTCTTTTTTCTTTCTTTTTCGTTTTTTTTTTCTTTTGCTATCTGCAGAACACGTTAACAGCTCGGAAAGATTACAACGATTACAAAATGTGCATGAAGGCCAACTGGCGCAGCAACAACGCGCAAGAAATGTGCGCCAGCGACCTGGACAGGGCGATAAACACGACAACGCAAATGTGAGCAACGGAAAGAAATAAACGAGCAAAGAACAAACCAAACCAACGGGAGGATAGCAACACGTTCTACGCCACCTTCGCATACCTCCTCCCACCAAAACATGGAAAAAAAAAAAAAAAAAAAAACTTTCCTTGTCCCCCCTTTCTTCACAGGATCTCTCGGGAATGTTTACCTCACACAGAAGAGTTGTACAAATGCTTTAAGCATTCATTTCGTCTGAGCTTCTGCGATAATGGCGTTATTGAAAGGTTAAAAAATTGCCAATCAGATGTTTACAAGATCATAACTTCGTGAAAAGGAGAACCCCGTTATACACACACACGCCTGTGGGAGCGTCCCCATTTTGAGCAACGCAAATCATAGGTCGATTTTTTCCCACTTCCCTCTACCATGTTATAACGTTGTTTTATTTTATTTTATTTATTATTATTATTTTTTTTTTTTTTTTCTTGGTTTCATGAAAAAAAAGGGAAGAAGCCACTTTTATATTTCACCCACTACCATGGGGAGAGATGCGCAGGGCGCACAGTCAAACACCTTCATACTGAAAAAGGGGGAACATTGAACTCCTAACATGGAAGTAAACTTCTTTGCCCTTTTTTTTTCCATACACTGCATTGTTGACATATGTACAGGACGACTACATATGCGAAGGGAGGGAAAAGGAAAATTTGACAGAAGCCCTATCTCAGCTGCAGAGCGTTCGACCTGGCTTTTGAAAAAATTTATATGAATTTGAGTGGGTCAATAGGTATGCACATAAGGAAGTGCTGATGTCTGTATATTCGATCCCCTTTCGAAATTGTCGTGATAATAATGTCGCAAATGTGTTAAGGTGAGCGGCCTCCTAGAAGGGGTGCATCACACATACCTTAAATGGTGCACTTCTCTTTTTTTGCCGCAATTTGTAGCGTGATTCGTTTGTAAAACATTTTAAATGATTATGTGCCAATGAATATCCTCTTGGGAAGAGGCCTCTCTACAGTTTTCCTCTAAAAAAGGAATTTTTTGAATTTACACCCATTGTGGTTCACTAGTTCTGTCGGCAGAACGTATGGAAGAGACTTGGCGAAATGTGTGGAAAATTTTGGTGACAAAAAAAAAAAAAAAAAAAAAAAAAAAAAAAAGAGAAGGAAAAAAAAAAAAAAAAAATGTGCGTTCTTAAAAAAAAAAAGAAGAATGTTTTTTTTTTTTTTTTTTCTATAAACAAAAGGGGTGTCTTTTCACCAAAAAAAAAAAGAAGAAGAAAAGTAGAGGAACGAAGGAAAAGGAAAGGAAAGAAAAGGAAAGAAAGGGAATGAAAGGGAAGAAAAGGAAAAAAAAGGAAAAGGAACATTATGTGGCATAATAACGTATATTTCCTGGTCTTCCATTATTTATTCCTGTCCGTGTTCTTCCTCTTCCGGTTGGTTGACGTCGTCGTACTCCATCATCATATATGGTAGAAATATCAGTGGAGCTACCACCTAAGGTGGACGATCCACCCCCACCACCACCGAGGGTGGTGGAACCGTCATCTCCTAGTGTGGAAAAATCATTCTCTGTGAGTATGTCGTCAAAGTGTTGACGTCCAATGGTAGATCTTCTTCCCCTATTTCTATTATTGCTGCCACCAAAAATGGATTTTTTTATTCCATCAAATATATCAGTATACTGAAAAAAAAAAAAAAAAAAAAAAAAGGGAAGGACATATACATACACATATATACATATGTATATATGTATATATGTATAACTGTATATATATATGTATATGTATATATGTATATGTATATATGTATATGTATATATGTATATGTATATATGTATATATATATGTATATATGTACTTATATGTATATATGTATAACTGTATATATATATGTATATGTATATATATGTATATATATATATATATATAGGTATATATATATATATGTATGTATATGTATATATTATAATGTACTTACTTTATATAAAAAGAAACTAATGGTTGGTATTCCTATGGTGGCAATGGTACCACCAGCTACAGTAGAAGGTGTGACGACACTTCCAGTGTTGTTGCCACCACTATCGGAACCACCTTTTCCTTCCTCAACAGGGACACCATTATGATGTAAATCGGGAGTGCAAGGTTCACCAGAACCGGAAGAATCTGGAGTACACGTTTTAGCGGCTACCGGTTTGGCAGCAACCGGTTTTGCTGCGGTGGCAGGTTTAACTGCAACGGTGCAGTTGGATTGTTGGGTTAGGTCACCTATAAGTGACTTATATTTGTCGTCGAAATCCCTGCAGTAGTCAGGTTCCCGAGTCCTCCCCTGGCACCGTGCTCGTATGTACTCATAAGCTCTTTTAGCGTTTTGTAGGTATTTGTGGAGTGCTGGGGTGCATGATTTTTCCGCACTTTCATCCCTATTTATTTTATTCATTCCCAGCTGTATAAAACTCCGGTCCCCGGCGTAATCGTGTAATTTTTTCATTTTTATAAAATCCAATTTCTTCATTCCTGCATACTTCATATTACACTCGTTACCTACATCCGAACCCCGCAGCTCCAAGTATACTCGATTCATAACCGAATAAAGTGTACTATGGCCCTCCGCCCCATTGTATAATTTATCCCCCAACCAGAAGTAGAAATAATCACACCACCCATCAGTATCCCCATTCCTCCCTACTTTATTCATCACATAGCACCAGGTATGTACAACCTTCTCCGCGAGTTCGTCATCCCAGGAGTGATTCTTTAATACATCCGTACTTAACTTGTTCTTCATACTATCGCTCTCGTCGTAGTTCCCATAGGAGACACAGTCGGTCCCTAAACTACCATCTAAATATACATACTTCCTCCCTAAACCTAAATTCCTCAATTCCTCTTCCTACAGAATGTGGTACAATTATAAAAATAAATGTGTTCTCATATCTTCCACATGCAATACGTTCAGTACAAAGTTCCTAAATGAATTTCGCGCACCCCCCCGTCTCCTACGACATCATTCCCACATCAAACCTTCCTTCGAACAACCCCCATTCCACTCCATGACAAAAAAGAAAAAAATGAAAAAAATTAATTACGTATTAAATATCTTCCTTCTTAGGCCCCTTCCCTCCCTACACCAAGTATTCTTCCTTTCACCCTCCCTAAAGCAACTAAAGCTAACCCCTGAAACCTTATTCCTAAACGCGGAATGTGACATCTAAACCCCTAAAACACTACTACAACACCACTACAACCTTACTTTTAAAACCGAAATCTGACTTCTAACAACCCTGAAACCTCCTCATCATCTTCATCGGCCCTCCCCCACCTTATTTTCTCATTTTTTTTTCTCATTTCTTTTTTTTTTTTTTTTGGTTATCGGGTTGTGGTCTGTAATATCAGGTTACTGTGTAGTTTCCGTTTCCCAGTATCCGCTTTCCGTGCCCTCCGATTTTGCCTTCCTCTCTGCGGGGAGTTTTTTTCCTTCAGGGAGTATGCCTGCGGCATTCATCCAGTGTTCTGTGTAGTATCCGGTTTGGTTCGTCTGCGAGAAGTTTTACCTTTCCCCCGTAGTCAACCAAAGCTAACCCCGAAACCTTATTCTAATACCCCTAAAACCTTATTCTAACACCCTTAAACTTTATTCTAATACCCCTAAAACCTTATTCTAACACCCCAACAACATTATTCTGACACCCCTAAGACCTTACTCCTAAACCCGAATTCTGACATATAACACCCCTACAACCTTATTCTAACACCCCTAAGACCTTACTCCTAAACCTGGAATCTGACATCTAACACCCCTACAACCATACTCCTACAGCCCTACAACGTAATTCTATATATACCCTACAACTTTATTCTAGCACCCCTAGAACCTTCTTCTTATATTCCTACAACCCTATTCTAACACCCTTATAACCTTATACTAACAACCCTCAAAACTTATTCGAACACCCCTACAGCCTTATTCCAACACCCCTATAACCTTATTCTAACACCCCTACAACGTTATTCTAACACCCTTAAAACCTTACTCCGACACCCTTAAACACTGAACCCTAAAACCTAAACCCTAAACCCAGAACCCTAAACATAAACCCTAAAACCATGAACCCTAAACCCTGAACCCTAAACCCTGAACCCTAAACCCTAAACCCTGAAACCCTGAACCCTAAACCCTAAACCCTGAACCCTGAACCCTGAACCCTAAACCCTAAACCCTAAACCCTGAACCCTGAAACCCTAAACCCATGAACCCTAAACCCTGAACCCTAAACCCTGAATCCTAAACCTTAAAACTTAAATCCTTTAACCCTAAACCCTAAATCCTAAAACCATGGATCCTAAACCGTGAACCCTAAACCCTATGAACCCTAAACCCTATGAACCCTAAACCCTATGAACCCTAAACCCTAAACCCCGGAACCTCCCTCCCATACTATGGAACCTTACTCCCTTTCCTTGCTTCTTAGATCATTTTTCCCTATCCTGAGACACCTTTCCTTCCTCTAGGAGATTCACTATACACTCACACCCTATCATCAATTTTCCATATATTCCCTCGATATACGAACGGTCCCCCTTCTTATTATTCTTTCATATTCGTCCTTTACAGACAGAACTCTTCTACATTTATCTCCTCCCTCCTATATTCCATTTTTAATTTTTAGAGACTTACCTCATCAGATGAAATTCCAAGGAACTCAGGATCAACTTGCTCCTGGTTGTCCGTGACAGTTGCAATGGCGCCATGAGCCAGACCGTGAGAATCAAGAGGCTCCTTCGACAATTCATCGGAGTTGGTACACTGCAGTTGTGATCTCTTTGCTTCATTACAGTAATCTTCATTCCCGCCCTCTTTCCCTTTAAACCAAGTGCAGTATGAACCACTTGCATTGGGCCCATTCGCACAATCCGCTGCCACAGTTTCGCACGCTTCCTTAATTTCTCTCATATGTTCCCTATATTCTGCGTCACATAATTGACCATAAGTTCTTGCCTGGAACTCCATAAGATTATGATCCTCATAGTATTCGTACACTACTTTCCTATGTTTGAAGAGTCCCTGGCCAGGGCGGTCACTGTGGTACAGAATGTCGCAAGTATGTGGAACCCCATTTTCCTTTAACTTTGAGTAAATCCATGCCATAGTACTGTAAAATGCAGTACCACTCCCCACCTTGCGCGATATCATATCCCCCAACCAATAATAAAACCAGTAGCAAATTGGACTGCTCCATGTTGTATCCCTCCCCATTGTTCGATTATCGCACCAGGCCCTCACTACCTTCTCCGCGTTGTCTTGAACATTGTAGTTCCCTCTTAATTCGCTCTCCACTCTGTCGGCGGTATTTGAATTACTACAGAAATTAATACACCCATCTAACTTCTTATACTCCCTCCGGGATGTTAGATAATTCAAGTGCTCCCCCTACAAATGTAATGAGCAAGAAATTCATATATATAGGTGTACACCTATCACTTATGGAGGTGGAAGAAGTTCTGCGTTTGGGGATGGTTTACCGTGCGTTTCCCCTCTCCTCCTGACATTGTTACTTCTCATTCTTATTTGTGCTATAAAATTATGCAACAGTTCTGTACCCCCCACACCGGTATTCATAGAAAACATATATTTGAGTATTCTCTCTCTTGCTTGATTATGAATATGAATATAAAATTTACACTCTCCCAAGAAATGAACTCCTTCCTCCCACTTTCTTAGTAAAAATAAAAAATTCCTACATACATATATATGCAGAAGGTCACCACATGTATGTAATATATTGGAGAATAGGAATAAATATGTTCCAAGGAATTAAAAAATTAGAATGTAAGGGGGAAATCCAAAAATTCCATATATATATTTCTTCCGGTTTTACATTACCTATAATACTGAATTGTACATTACTGAACAATATTATACGGTTTATAACACTGTATTACAACTGAACCCATTTATTCCCTACTATATATTTAAGAACAAAGAAATATTCATCACTAGAAATCCTTGAGCACGCATAACCCACTCACGCTGTGCATTACTATTTTATATAGGGATAATTGAAAGTTCCCCTAGCATATATATGTAGTACCTACATATAGAAAACGTACCAAATTCTTTTTCTCCTTCATTACACTTTAAACCTCCTTCCTTCTTTCATCAGCCCTTAAAACCTTCCTTCTTTTTCCCCCATTGAAAAACATCCACCTTCATTCTCTCAAAAAAAGATATAAAAAAAAAAAAAAGGTTCTTTCTCTTCCCCTAAAGGTGGCTAAAATACCAGGCCATATATTATTGTTGTTCTAACCCTAAACCGAGGAAAGAACCTTTCTTCCTATTTTCCGTCCTTTAAGGAACATTCTTTCCTTCTCTCCTTAAGAAATCTTTTTTCCTTCCCTTTAAATCTTCTTTCTTCTTTTCTCCCATAAGAAACCTTCTATCTTTATCCTCCCTTAAAACCTATAAAAAGAACAGGTTCTTTTATCCCCTAAGGAGAATAAAATACCAGGCCATATCCTGTTGTTCTAAAAACGGAAGAGAGAACGTTCTTTTTCTTCCTCCTTTAAAACTTCCTTCTTTCATTCCCCCTTAAAACAAACTTTCCTTCCTTTCCCTCAGGGTGGCTAAGTGCCAGGCCATATTGTTGTTCTAATAACCTAGGAAAGAACCTTCTTTCCTTTCCCCTAAACCTTCTTCTTCTTCCTCCTTTAAGAAACCTTCTTTCTTCTTTTCCTTCCCTTTAAGAAACCTTCTTTCTTCTTACTTTCCTTTGAGGAACCTTCTTTCTTCTTTTCCAACTTTGAAAACTTCTTCTTCTTCCCTTAGGGAGTTAAGTACCAGGCCATATTGTTGTTCAAAAAACCGAAGAAAGAACCTTCCTTTCACCTTCCTTCCCTTAGACAAAACATTCCTCCCCTCCTTTAAACCTTCTTTCTTCTTTTGCTTCCCTTTGAAAACCTTTTTCCTTCTTTCCCTCCCTTAAACAAAAATTTCCTTCATATTTTCCTTCCTTCGAGAAACCTTCCCTTTCCTTCTTATATTATTGTTTTTTTTGGCAATGAAAATAAAAGAAAGGAACAGAAAAGAAAAAGAAGAAGGAAATAAAGAAGGAAGAATAAGGGAAGAAATTAAAGGCTATAGGGTGTTGGAAATAAGATTTTAGGGTATAGGAATAATGTTGAAGGGTATAGGAGTAAGGTTTTAAGGATACAGGAGTAAGGTTCTAGGGTATAGGAGTAAGGTTCGAGGTTTTAGGTGTAAGGTTCTAAGAGTATAGGAGTAAGGTTTTAGGGTATAGGAGTAAAGGTTTTAGGGATGTTGGAACAAGGCTTCAGGGAATAGGAAGAAGGTTTTAGGGTATAGGAAGAAGGTTTTAAGGGTGCCAGAATAAGGTTCCCAGGGTGTAGGAGGAAGGTGATAGGGGTGTTGGAATAAAGGTTGTAGGGGTGTTGGAATGATGTTGTTCGGGGGTGTTGGAATGATGTTGTTGGGGTGTTGGAATGGTGTTGTTGGGGTGTTGGAATGATGTTGTTGGGGTGTTGGAATGATGTTGTAGGGGTGCTGGAATGATGTTGTTGTGGTGTTGGAATGATGCTGTTAGGTTGTTAGAATAAGGTGGTGAGGGTGTCAGAATAAGGTGGTAGGGGTGCTGGAATAAGGTTGTTGGGTTGTTATAATAAGGTTGCAGTTTATAGGATTAAGGTTTTAGGGTTTAGCTTTACGTGCTTTATGGGGGGGGGAGAAGGAAAAACTTTCTTGCACATAGATAAAACCGGAAAGCCAGTGCAAGTGTATATGGAGGGAAAAACTGAACATTTAAAAGATAGAGTCTTACGATGGAACGCATCCATGTAACGATTTATGGATTGGCCAAGGCAATTAGGTGTGCCCGCGAACATCCCTTTACAACAACTTTGTCCACAATGGCATCAAGGTAGGGGGAATTCTTCACCAAGTAGTTTTCGCTACTTATGTTGTACTCATGCCTTAATGTGTTCCACCAACAGCGTTCAATAGACAGCGTCGAATAGACGGTGCTGAACTGCCCGTCCCGAATCAACTGCTTCGAACCAACTGCTTCGAAACAACCCCTCCTTCACCTACTTACTTCCCCACAACCCTATCACCCTCCAGTGGGAGTGCAGAATTTCTCCCATAGTCGAGACGTCCAAATTCGAACAGGGCCTCCTTAAGTATAGCGATATAAATATCCACGTGCAAATAATACAAAAGGTAAACTCCAACACATTCCTAAACATTGAAGATTACGAACGATCACCCGAGACCATCACTTCTAACATAATTGTAGAAGAAAAAGTAAATATCATGTACAGCACCCACATTATTCGCCCAAATATAAAAAAGAACTTGGAAAATGAATCCTCCCTCATTAACTACATAAAACAGTTTTATACGAAGCGGTGATTCATGATAAGATGATAAATAGGTTTTCCTCCCCTTTGGAGGAAGTCCTTAAAAATATGTTCTTTCTTTATAACATTTTCTCTTTGTCCTTTTTTTTTTTTTTTTGTTTTTTTCCATTTCCCCATGCTTACCCGTTATTTCGAGCACCGTGCCCACCCGTACCCTTCTCCTCTTTTCGTTCTGTGCAAATTATGAACTGAATTTCCAGCCAACTCACCATACACACTCGTTAAACTGCATGTTCGACTGTATGCGTCCACACCATGACGAATTCTTAACTTCATCCGTCCGTCATCCCGTTCGTTATCCCATTCATCTGTTCGTTCGATGGTGTGGCCCTCGAGCCACTTGTTATTTACATACCGCACACATGTACGCTCATCCCCTTCTTCTTATACAATAAAATATGAAATTCTTTCATGCAGAAAAAAAAGGCATAAATTCACTAATTTATCATTCCACGGATTTATCATTTTCCTATTATATCAACTTCCGAATTTCCTAACTCCTTAATTTCCTAATTTATCAATCAATTATTTTACTAATTTCAGTTTTTTCCCTTTTCCTTTAAATATTTTAAACAAGCGTAATAGCCACTTTGCCCTCATTTGTCTATTAAGAGAAAAAAAGCGAACAAGTTCACTTTCGTTCTCCTATTTTATTTAATTCCAACTTCATTTTAATTTAATTTTATTTCAATTTAATTTAAATTTAATTTGAATTTAATTTAAATTTCTTTCCACTTTAATTTTTAAATTTCGCCTTCATCGCCTTACTGTGCGTTTCCTTTTCTTTTTCTTTTTTTTTTTTTTTTTTTTTTTTTTTTACGCTTCACCGTCAAAACCCCACCTTTTCGCTTCAATTTTTTTCATGCATTTTTTTTCTTCATTTCAACTTTTCACATTAACCTTTCCTTTTATTTTTCCGTTACGTCATATTTCCCGTACCCGTATTTTATCTTTCGTTTCACCTTTTTCTTTTTTTTTCCCCCTTTATGTTACCTTCCGCTTCATGCACATTTGCGCTACCCCCTTTTTACTCCGTCCTTACCTCGTCATCCCCCTCCATGAGCGTGAAATGTGCCTCCCCATCCGTATAAAAAGGATTCCATGCACAAGTTCACCTACGCGCATCGCCCTAATTTTTAAAACACGCCCGTACACACGACACACATGTGCGTGTACACATGATCGTGTTCATATGTGCCAGTTCATTTGCGTGTGTTTATACGCACGTATACATATAGGAACACATTTTTTTGCATGTGCGAGTACTCTGCTCCACCTCCCCCTTTTATTTATGATTACAAGTTTCCTTCCTCCCCCCTCTTATTGTCTTATATCAATTTAAATGTTTATGAAATTGTAAATTTTTCCCTTCTTCCTTTTCTTTACTGTAGTGCTACTTACACATATATGAAGTTCCCTTTCACAAATATGCGGATATGTCCCTGCGCGTATGCATGTACATCCTCGTACGGACAAGCAGGAGGAGGCACCAGAGCGTACGACTCGGCGCCGATGCGTATGACACGACCCCGTGCGGATGATTTGACATCCTTCGTATAAGCTATACTTCCCTGCATGTTTATATAACCACACTCCTGTGTGTGCATGTGCGCCCCCCCCTTCTCGGTCATCTCCATTTGAACGCACATCCCATTTTGTAATTTAAAAACACTTCAAGTAGCTCCACTTAATGCCTTGTTCCTTGGACCCTCTGTTCTCTGGACCGCCATTTTCTATTTCCACATTTCCTCTGGGGTAGCAGTGCACCGTTGGTTGCATTCCATATTTAGGTGTCCCTCTCTACTTTGTGACAGTCGATCTACGTCTCTGTCCTTCCCCCCAACGCACACAACTATGTGTACGCCTGTTCACGCCCCTCCCCGTGCCAGAACCATACATATCGATAAAAAAATGTAGAAATAAATTACAGAAAATGAAAAAAATATACAGGGGAACGAAAACAGACGAGATATTTCAGGCGCAGAAAAATAAATACAACCATCTGATAAACAAAAACCATATTTACAACAACATCTACTTGAACTTGGAGGTCTACGAAAAATGGAGGAATCCTAACACGGACGTAAGTTGCGAGGATGATTGTACCGCGACAGTGGATTAAGAATCGAGGCTCCCTATTGAGAGGAACCCCTTACTTCCCTCGCTAAACATGCACATATCTTCACCCCTCTGGTGTGTATTTTTCATTTTCTTCTCCATCCATTCGCCTCTTCTGCCCCTCCATTAGAAGGATGAGCACAGCCACTGGAACGAGAAATCCCTGAGTCTGGTCCTTAACGCGGACTCAAATTTAATGGACAAGGAAGTGAAGCACCTTCTGAGAAGGTTTGAATGAGTGTTATCGTCGTGAAGAGTGACGGGGTAGCAGCTAGCCAATCCCGTGAGAAAAGGGCTAGTATACCGATACTAGTTCTTCTATTTACCCTATATCCTCCTATGATATACGTAACCTCATATTCCATTTTACTAATCTCCTCCCCCCCCCTCCCTTCGCAGAGGCGTGTCGGACTCGCTCAAACACCTGATCTGGGTGAGATCCAACGACGTAAACTACTTTGTTATAAATTTCCCGCACTTTTACGAAACGACCATCTACAACACATTCGGAGATAAAATCCCATCCATCCTGTTCAACGATTGCCCAACATTCTGCGGCGGAATCCTTGGGTTGCAAGAAGACATTATGTGTGTGCAGACAAAAATAGAGGAACTAGAAATTGAGAACCATGAGGATTATGATAATTTTAACATTAATGATTCTACAAGTAACATTTTACAACTTTTATTTAACAATCCAAATGAGAACGAAAAAAAAAAGGACCAGTATTTGTTGCCTGAACATAACTTTTGGATAGAACCCAAAACGTTGAGTACCCCAAATTTTGGGTTCACAAATAAAAAAAAAAAAAAAAAATTCTTCTACATTGAAAATGTGAAAAATAAATTGCTAAGGAGTAAGAGGATCGACAACTACCTGAGGGTCGCATCCGATTCCGTTCTCCCCTATTCGAGCAACTTCATTTTTAAAAATTTGTCTAATCGCTTCTACAAGGGTAAGGTGGAAAAGTTTGACGATAAGACTGCAGAAGAAGCAGATGGGGAAAAGTTAGAGCACAATACCACCAGTGATAATTTAAACAAGGGCGATATTTCCACCGCGGGAGGTGGTGATGTGAATGCACACCACGCCGGCAACATAGGTGTGAGCGACAGATCAGCAGAAGGGAAGGAAAACGTAAAGGAAGAAGCAGGCAAAAACATCGACAATCTATCTACAAATGGAGAGAAAATTCATAATGAGTCTGGTTTTAAATTGTCCAACTGTAGTGAAAGCGAAAAAAATATCCTCATCAAAGATGACATAATTATTTTTCACAATGGAGGAGATGATACGAATAGCGGCCCGGATTACGACACGGGTAGACCGGAAAATGAGAAGGGCGAAGCAACCCACTACTCCAAAGGAGGAACGAACTATGAGAATATGGGGGGGATTCACCCGAGTAAAATTATTGGTACAAATTCCCATGGTGACCAATCCATTAGCGCAAATACAAAAGACAATTTGCTGTCCACTAAAATGGAAGGGAAGGACTCAAACAAGGAGGCATACGAGTCGAACAAATATCTGCACATACAATACTACATGACGGAACAGTACATCATAAGTAAGAAGCAGGCCGAGAAAATGAATAAAGCGAAATTATACTTACGAACGACGAGAAAGAAAAAAATAGAGAAAGAATTAAATTACCATAATGGAAAAACCAAGTCACATTACGACGGGAATTTGCACCACGGAGGGATTCAAAACTCTGATGATTCGTTTGCAAATGGAGTAAGTGGAGAAGAGGAAAGGATGTACGGAAGAGGAGCTGGAGATGATAGCTCCACTTATCGTTTAAAAAAATATTCCAGTTATAATGGCACAAGAAATTTTTTAAAAAAAGCATTCAGTGTAAAGAGGGCAAATCAGAAGAATGAAAGGAAACTGTCTGATCACATTTCTTCTTTGATTAAAAGAAGCCTTATCAAGGACAAGGAAAAGAACAATATAATTCCGCAATGGGAAATATTGCCCGTGGGTAGTGGCTCTTCCGGTAAGGAGAAAAGTAAAAAGAAGAAGAACGAAGGAGTGTCACGGGATGATATCTGCATGGACGGATGGTCATCTTCGAAAAGTGTTGGACAGAATGACCCACCATCTGATAAATTGCAATTAAATTGCAGAGAGGGAGATCGTGCAAGGAGCCCGAACAGTGGTAGTGGAGGATCTGCACGAACCTGCCTTCAAGCAGAAAGTAGCTCATCCGATGATGGAATAGAAAGGAAGAGGGAGGACCACACTTACGACCCCAGACTGAGGAAACCGCAAGGAAACGACGAAGATGAGGATGAAGACGACGGAGAATCTATCGTGAAACTGAGCGAGTTTAATGAGGAAGACATGGAGAATAAGCGAACGGACACTCTCGACGTGAGCAGAAAATATATGAATCATCGAGTGGTCGATTTGGACAAGAAGAACAACGACGGAGGGAAGAAGTCTCTTTTTGGAAAATTGAAAAAAATTTTCTATAAAAAAAAAAAGTCGAAAGATTCGGAGACGGATATGATGAAATTTGCGAATGTATACAGGAGTGAAGGAGATCATCGTAGACAAGGTGGAAAGAAAAAGAAGAATTTCGACACGGGGAATGTATACGAGGATGGGACGGAGGAAGAAGATGGAGAAGGGAGGATAAAAACGGAGAAGAAGCATACCCGTAGTGGAGATCGTGGGTCTATTTTTTCCTCCAGCCTGAACAATACAGGGATGGTTACTCAATATAACACGTTTACTTCCATCAGAGAAAGCGGGTTATTGGAGAGGAATCGTCATCATGAGAGCCTTTCCCCGGGGCGTATCGAAACGGTTGGTAGAAGCAGGAAGAAAAACTACCGAATCATTATTAGTAAACACGAAAAGAAAGACCATGTGCAGGGACAGACTGATGGTGTAAGAAAGAAGGAAGACAAGAAGCAGACGTTCTTTTCTAGAATTGGAAAAATGAGTCCTCCCTTGGGCTTATCCTTTGAAGGAGCGACAAAATTGGGAGAAGGAACCCCAGGAAAGAAGGAACCACTATCCTCATCCGGCATGAAAAGGAATTTGATTAAGAATCCTACCAGGGGGATGGGGACAATGAGGGAGGAGGCTGACGCGGACGAATTGGAAAATTTCCATCTGCCGGCGAGCCACCCACTGAACGATGAAAAGAGCCAAGTGAGCGATGTAAGTGAAGGGAACGAAAGCGAACGGAGGGTTGGTGAAAAAATGAAGGAGAAAAAAAAAATAAATTTCAAGTGTGAGTCAAGGGAAGATGCGCACGCAGCGAGTGGTGCAGAGAATCAGGAAAATGCAGACCCAAGGAAGGGGTCGGTTTATAAGGAGAAGAATGTGAGTAAGACTGAAATGAAAGGTGACGCTAGCGGAAAGGAGGTCCCTCGGGGGAAGAAGATTCAAGAAGAGCAGACGAACAAAATGGAGAAAAAATATGCCTCCGTGGAATACAACAGTAAGGATAACCCTAACCTGGAGAAGGAGTTGTACAACAAGTTTTATGAAAATGGAGTGACCAACACTAACGGGGTTAACGGTGCGAACGGTGCGAACGGTGTGAATTCTTCCAACGCTGTGAGAAGTGCCAACCCTGGCAACCACAACATTGGAGGTGGTGCGGGAGGGACTTACCCTCCCAATGTGTACAACCTGGATGATGCCACGGAACTGACAGCTCTACTTAACGATAACGGCAAGCACGAAATTAAGAAGCTCCTATGGGCCATAAACAACAACTTTGGAAACGACATTGAATTCGCACCAATAATACCAAACCTCTGCATAATTCTCCTTATCTATTTCAAAGCTTCCGTAGTATATTGCATCATACACTGTCTAATAAAAAAAGGAATAGATACCATGAAGAATAAGGAGGTACCCTTCTTTATATATAAAAGAAAGGATTTTGTCAAGTACGTAAAATATATCTTAAATTCATTTATTCAGTTTCTTCCAAAGTGTTATCATTATTTGAGGACCTTAAATTTTGATTTAGCAGCATGGACTGCGAGATGTATCCAGGATGGCTTCTCCCGCATGCTTCCATTTGATTTTGTCTTAAGGATTTATGGAATTTATATATTTGAAGGACAAAAAACGTTATGTCTGTACTGTTTAGCTTTGTTAAAATTTTTCGAGAACGATTTATTGAAATGCACAAATATAGAACAAGTGGAAAATATACTTTATCACATTTGCATGCATCCATACTTAACAATTAATGAACTTACACAGATTGCGTATCGGTTTAAGTTAAAGAGCAAAGAGAAACAGCTAAAGTTTTCAACCAAATGCCCCTCTCCTTATCTCATGAATGTTAAAATGAAAACTTTTTATAGACCTAGACTGAATGATAATTCGAGATTAATAAATTCTTTACACTGGCAAAATATATGGGAGAAGATTCCTAGTAATTTAAGGTCCTTAGATCCTTTTTTAACTTACTGCTCGAAGAAGGATGGATACAGTTTTCAAGTACTTGTCGAAAGAACAGAAAAGAATAAAAGGAAACCCATGATACTTATTTTAAAAACTTTCGATTATGATTTGGTGGGTTTCTTTTGCCCCTTTTCCCTTACCAGAGATCTCAATTTTGTGAACTGTTCCGACAAGAGCTCTGCTTTTCTGTGTACCTTTAACACCCATTTTAAGTTTTACAAATGGTCAGGCAGAAATAACACGCTTGTGCTTATACGCGATGGAATTTACATTGGCGGGAACGATATCGCTCTCTTCATTGATAAGGATGTCAAGGTTGGAAAGACACACTCATCCGAGTCCTTCTTCTCCCCACCCCTTATCTCCACTGGTCGCGACTTCCACATTATGGACATCGAAGTGTGGAACCTGAAGTAGGCATTGGTCGCGCACAGCAGAACGATGCATTTGCTGGGTTCGAAGAGCGCCCATCCACAGCGTGTATGAAATATTAACAACTGTAGAAAGAAACCAAGAACTTCTCAAAGAGGAAATGCACATTCCTCCTTTTGATCACACACGGAGGGCATTTCCCTTTTACATCTTCACCAAAGTACAACCATTTTGTTTTATAGGTTCCCTGTTCGACTATCTTACCGCCTGAACAAGGATTTTTTTTTTTTTTTTTTTTTTTTTTTTTTTTTTTTTTGCACAATATTATTGCCTTTTTCGTTATTTTCCTTCCGTCCTTTACCTGTGTACTTTTTTCACTTCCCACATTTTCCTGTTTCTTCCCCTTTTTAATAAAACTTATTTAAAAATAATTAGCTTTAATATCCCAAATTGTTTTATACCAATTTGTATGTGTCTCCTCCTAGTAAGTGTAGCGTCATTTGGGACCCAACGGCATTTCCCCTTCCCCCTGCGCGCATACATACAAGCCATGTGTGTGAGTTGAATTTTTTAGAGGGAATAGGACGGAAGACCACAGCTTAAGACTCGTCCACGTGGTACGATTATGAGTGTAATGTTTTATAGGATTTATCAATTCATCTTAACCAACATGTAATTCTCCCATTCAAAGTTAAAAGGAAAGAATTATGAAAAAAAAAAAAAAATGACCCATATTGTGTTTGCATAAAAAAAAAAAAAAAAAAAAAAAAAAATGCTTGTTCATGTGTGCACAAAAATGTCTGGGATTTCCTACACCGTTTTTTTTTTTTTTTTGTGCATACTCTCCCCAGAATTCAAAGTGGAATCACCATCGATCACAGAAAATGAATCATCAACAGTTTTTTTTTTTTTTTTCCCACCACTTGTAAATTTCACAGCATGTACGAGGCACTTCACCGTGGTAGATTAAACTTCTGGGTCGCGGGAATGTAGCTCTGATGTGACTCTGCCTACATTCCATCCCCTCGGGTGGAAAAGTATAAGCTCTGCGCACAGTGTACATAGCACATGTCATGAGTATACACTACCAAAATGCAGACACCATCCCTTTTCTCGAAAAAAATATCCGTCTTTTGTAAATTCAGAAGAAATATTTTCAACAGCATTAACCGAAATGACGAGACGCCAAATCTGAGCACTATCCATTTGAGCACTTCCCTCGAGGGGGAAGAATATGCCAGAGAAGATGAAACGAACAAATATGAAGGAGCAGTGGATAGAGAAGCACACCTATGCAATGAAGAACATATCCCATACAATTTGATAAGGGAAAAGGATCTCTATGGAGTTAACTTAAACGTGGATATATTTCTCCTGAAAAATAATAACATCGTGTTTTTCCTGCACAATGTAATAAACATTTACAACCCTGTAATAAAATCATTGAGGAGTTTGTTTACGAAGAATGATTACGTTATCACTTGCTCAGTCTTGCATGAAGACTCCCTCATAGTTGTCTTGTATGGATCCGCTCGTTGTTCATGTAATGCGCGTGGAGGAACGGCAAAATGAGATGGTGCCTCTCCAACGTGCTGAACAATAGTACGCACACAAACGCCGCATTATTATATCTGGCCATCTCTACAATACGTTGAATTTTTCATAAGCTCCTCCAAGGACGGAAGGGGTTAATTTTGTTTGAACACATCCACGTTCTGTACAATACTGATTCTGCCCCCTCCAACATGCATACTCCCCACATGCAGGCATACAAATATATTGCATGGAAGGACAGAACTTGAAGGAAGAAATAAAATTAGATGATCTTGATTTCTACGAAAAAATTTTTGTCCAGAAGGATAATAACTACTTCGTGTTGATAACAAATAAACGGATATTGAAGGTTCTGGATTCAGAAAAAAAAACTTTTATTCTGAACATGTATCTGCATCAGGAATACTGCAACATTGAACAGTAATAAATATGTTTTAAGAGTGAATAAGGTGGCTAGACATCAAACGGAGGAAATGCGCTAACCCTTAAAAGGGATAGAACAAGCAATTGGACATACATGTGTGGAACATGTGCATTTATCCCTTCTTATTTACCCTTTCTTATTTACCCCTTCTTATTTACCTCTTCTTATTTCCCCCTTCTGTAGGTACTATGATTTTTTTTTAATTTTACGGAAAAAGAAGCTATTTTTGTGGAACTTGGAACGGACATACACAGGTGGGCCTCCGCCTTTGCGCATCGTCGGGGAATATTCTTCACAACCGTTACAAAAATATCAACACGACTTCGTCTGATGAGAAATTAATGTATTTTACTGATTTTCCGTCCACATAATGTCTTCTCATGCTTTTTTTTCTTTTCTTTTCTTTCTTTTCTTTTTTTTTTTTTTTTTTTTTTTTTTGCAAACACAATATGAGTCATTTTTTTTTTTTTTTTTTAGGCCTTAAAGTTAAAGAAAAGAACCTGGAAATTGACCCAACGGTGCAAGTGAATTGCTTTGGATTCTGCGAGAAAAATATTCTGATCGGGACATCCGATGGAAGACTCTTCCTACTGAAAGTTAGTTCTTACATGGAGGGGTGTTCATCATTCAACTGTGTAGAGCACATAGAATAACTTTACAGTGTGAAATGCATGGAGTGTCCCTCCCCACTCGTTAAGTATGCTAAATAGGTAATCCAAGGGAGATGCCCCCCTTTTCGCATGCATATTACAGGATCTCGTGGAAAAATGGATAATCAAAAATGAAAATGGACAAGTTCACTTCCACAGAAATATGTGCTACGTACATTACTACGACGGATACATAACTACGAAAGATGGGGACTCGCTCAAATTGTAAGTAAATTATGGGGTTACAACAAATACACCTTGTTAAAAATACTCATCCATATCAATACACCTTATTAAAAGTACATCCATGACGCGTTATCCCTTTCTCGTAGATGGGCCTGCGAATTCAACCTAGCTAGTCTCTCTACGCAAAAGGAATTGTTCGTTAAACTGGAAAAAGATGTGTCTATCCAAGTTAATATAAGCAAAATAATTTCTCATGAAAAGTTCTTCCTCCTGATCGATAAAAAAAACTGTACCATATATTCTTCAAAAAAAAATAACTACGGCGATTTAAGTACATTTTTTTACACACATAACAGCAAAATAAAAAATATTTTCTCCTGGAAAAATAATATTTTCAGCTTTAGCTATAATGGGAAAGTTTTTAATTACGAATTGGATGAGAAGAAAATGGAAAGGAATTATTGTCTTCATAAATTTCGAGACTTCATAACCTGTGTTAAGTACCTCTACTGTGAAAATAATTTTTTTTTTTTCTGCATTGGCTTTAATAATGGAGTTATATACATAGTAAAAATGAAGCAACTCTTTCTGGACGTTGTGACTTGTGTAAAGACGAGCAATAACCCGATCATCGACATTGAGAAAAGCGAATGTTGTAAATATATATGTGTCATCTCGCAGGAGGAGGAGTACGTTTTTTTTTTGTACAAACATGAGAATGTGTTTAAGCCATTGGGATATTTGAGGATTTGCGAAACGGAGCTGAGGGGCTCTTTCTACTTGCCGTCCACCCGGTCTTTCTACATCCTCGGGGTGCGCAATCTCCTCTTCCGGGTTTGCGTAGATCGGCTGGCGGAACACATATCGGATGGATCGGCATATACATCAGGGGAATATCCACAGTCGCCACATACACCAGGGGGTTGTCCCCAATCAGCGTTACAAACACCGCTACCCTCTGCAAGCGAGGAAAATCCTTACGATCTTCGCATCCAGTACGAAATCCTCGAGGTGAAGTTTCACTCCACGGAGGATGAGTCCTACCTATATGCCTCCAGGGGAAGGAAAAGCGCAGAAAACAGCTCGGTGATGGACAGAGCTAGTAGTCACACCGAATATAGCGAGAGCGAAGGCGACTCCCCCGTGAATAGTTCGGCTAGCGACATATCAGAAGGGGAGTACGAGAAAATGAACTTCTACAGAGATAAAATGAGCCTCACGAGGGGCACAGAGGAGGAGATAGAGAAAAAAGAATCCTCCATACAATTATCCATCTTTAAGAACAAAAGGAAGAACCTACAGAAATATGTAGAAACATTGTTTAGTGAGTCTGTGATGAACAAGCTGGAAAAAAGACGAAAAAAATATCCCACCTGCTTGAGCGTAAATCTGGAGAGGGACAAAAGGAAAGAAGAAGAAAAAGAAAATGCAGAGGAGGAAAAAAAAAATAAAAAAAATAAATTAAGCACTGGGAAGAGCCTCGAAATAAATATTTCGTGCTTAGCAAAAATGAATGATAATGGGTTTGTGCTAACAACTGAGGGGATAAAAAATAATTGCATTTTTTTTTTACAGCTTAATGGAAGGTGTAATCGGAGATACAGAGTGGAGAATGACCGAAGAAGGACCATTTTGCGTCCAACCGTGGTGTATAAAATTGCCCGAAAAAATTTTCCCCCAAGGGTATCCATAGTTAGCATGATCGTTAATGAAGCGAATCATCTACTCTTCTGCTTAACAAACCATAACAACATTTTTGTCTTTTCAACAAAATATTTTTTTCTATATTATCGAGTTAAAATCCCACTGTATGAGAAAGTTCGCAACATTTACGTAAACGAAGGAGAAAAGAAAAGACAATACATTTTTGTTAGTCTCGGAAATAATTATATAAAATTGGATTTTCACTTTTTCTTCGTACACCTGTTTAATGTTTTAAAGAGATACCATGTGAGTGCGCACCGATGGATACAACGTTTCGGAAGAGATACACAAATGGAAAAATCTACAAGCTCGGAAATGCCACACTTAACCATGGATTCCTTGTACCAATTTTTCATCGAAGAAATTCACGACTATATTGTAGAAAAATTTGTGACAAAAAAAAAAAAAAAAAAAAATATTATTCCTTTCACGTTGGAAGATATCCGCTCTGATGTAGCATTCCTCATGCAACTTTTCAAAAATGAGCAACGACTGGAAGGGGAATTATCCGGTGGCACCAGAGGGGGAATCCCAGAAGAGGAGACAACCCCAAAGAACCCTGAGGATGATAAGGGGCGCTCCGAAGGTAACGAAATTATGGACATTTGGAACTTTATCCAGAATAACAACAAAGAAGAGGAGAAGGAAAAAATTGAAGAACAGAAAAAAAAAATAAATCTTATTTTAAATTACGACCAACGTAACATGATTACCATCTTTAACACGAATGAGGCGGTCCAGGATGAAGACATTCTGTACAGTTTACGAGAAATGAAAGAAGCAAAGGAGAATGAAGAAAATGTAAAGAGGGCACTTTTACATAAAAAAAATATGAACATGAAAATTAACAAACTAAAAAAAAAATATACAAAATTTTTAAAAAAAAAAAAATTTCTCATTGATGTAGACATGTCCAAAAGGATCTACAAACACCTCAAGGACAAAATAAAAGAATATGAAAAAGTATTCACGTACAACCAACGCGAGTATGATGAAAGAATTCGCTATCTTATCCGGACATATCAACGATTGAAATGTTCTAGACACACTCTAACTTCCCATGAAATGGATGGAAAAGCTCCACTAACTATGACGTGCATAAAAATGTACTTGAAAAATAACCGCCTGAACGAATTTGTAAAAAAAAAAAAAAAAAAATCCAACAAGAGGAAAATTAAAAATGAAGTCCAACTTATGAACGAAGTGAATCAGTGCCTCCATCAATTTAACGACAACAGACAGAAAAATCAAAAGCTAAAAATTGTAAATAATGAAGAAAAAATTGAAGAAATATGCCAAAAGAAAAAAATTATTAAAATGTATGAACATGTACTTGCTCAGCTTGACCAGATGGAAAAGGCTGCCACGCCCCCGCGCCCCCCCCGAAGGATATCGAGCATAACGTATGGGTGATCTCAATCTCCCGTCCGAGAGAATGCCATCCCATTACTCCTGTCCCATTATTGCATTACAAAGCAGATGGCTTTTTCCCCCAAGGCACATACATGTGTAGCATTATTTCTCCTCTAATGATACCCTCTCCTGAGATATAGATACTTTATCATTTTTTTTTTTTTTTTTTTTTTTTTTTTTTTTTTTTTCTCTCACCGCTTAGGGAGATCATTAGTAAATACGAAGAAGACAAGAGGAAGCTCGTGCACCAGATTAATTTCATCAAGGAGATGTTCAACGAGGATTTTCGTGCGGTGATGTCACAGATGGAGGAGGTACATTGGGAGTAAAAGTGGGATGTGAGTATTCCTACTGTTGTGTCCTTTTTTCTGCAGTTTCAATTTTTGCATTATCATGTTTTCACCCCCTCCCCAACAAATTGCTCCTCCAGCGAATGGCGCAGATGCACGATGAAGTACTTTTTTTGAAGGAAGCCCTGAAAAAGGAGAAGGCACCATGCGGTAAAGCGGAACAAGGGGAAGGAATGGAACCTGAAGTGAAGAGTGCTTGTCCTTCTTATGATCAGATGGAATCCCCCTTGCCAGAAATGGCTACCTCCCCCGAGATGGCCCCTTCCCATTCGAAGCAAGTGGACACCACGCGTGGGTCAGAGAAGGCAGCATCTTCCATGCTGAATCATCTTGAACAGTTTATCCTAAAGAAGAAAGGAACATGCGTGGCGAAAATAAAAAATATCAATTTTGAGCGGAACTACTTTGAAAGGAAAAACAAAGATTACAAGAAAGAGCAGATCGAAAGACAGTTGGAAAAAATCAGAAAGAAATTTGCTGAAGAGGTAAGGTTGCTACACATGAAGAAGGTAGAAGCCATTCGGATAATAAAATTTATTTCCCTCAAAATTGTTTCCATAGATGAAAAAAATAGTATATTAATGCAGTTGCGAAAGAGGGAGGTGAAGTTAAAGAAGCAAAGGAAGGTGTTTACAAAAGAGTTGAGCATCCTGGATAATCAGATGAATACATATATTCAGGAAATGCAAATGTTGGTCTACGAGTTGGATTGCCACAATGTGAGTGCCAACTTGCCCATGTTATTTTTCAAAAGAAAATTTTCCTCCATAAGACAGACGAAATACTTCGCCCTGGAAGGGAGTGGTAAAACATGCAACAAGTTGTATATGAGTGTGCCTCAATCACTACACCCCTGTTTTTGTACCATTTCGCACAGGAACAAAAGGATAAAAACCTCCAAAGGGTAAAAGAAATGATAGGAGAAGACAGCCTCTGCTACAAGACACTTATTAAGGGGCTTCGGAAAAATCAGGACGAGGCGTCAGACGAGAGTGATGGAGGGTATTCGAAGGGTGGTGCGCCAGCCGAGGAAGAAGACGATAATGAAAACCCCGCGACCAAATGTGCCGAACTTGGACAAACACAGACACAGGAGAATGATCAAGCAGATCACGTGGATGACGCCGATCAGGTGGACCCACTGAAGAAAAATGGATTGAACAAAACGGAGCAAATCGAAAAAATAAAAAGAGAAAACATGTCCATTTTGAACGGAATAAACAACATAAAGAAAAATATAGAATATAAAAAAAACGAGCAGAGAAAATTACTGACAAAAAAAAAAAACATCGAGAAGGAAGTCCACATGCTAAATGAAGAAATGAAAGTAATTGAGGAAGACAAAAAAAAATATATCTCCCAAGTTAAGTTCTACATACTTGTAAAATTTTCTAAATTAAGAAATATAGACTATCTCTATGATAAAAAAAAGTACCGTTTAAATTTGAGCAGCCAGTGCGCTATCATCAGCAGAGAGCAGTACAGAGACATTATCGAAAAAATGGAAAAACTGATACACAGGAAAGAAGAATTAACTAAAATATACACAACGCTAAAAAGGGAAAATGCAGAATTGGAACATGTAAATAATAAGCTATATAAAAATATGAACGATAAAAAAAATGCACTAAAAAATAAATTGAAAAAACATGATTTAATTTTTGATTTTAACGATTTGGAAAAAAAATATCAGGAGAAAAAAAAAAAAGGAATTATACAGGAAATTAAAAACACAGAAATTGAGAATAACAGATATATGAATTTGCTTCATAAGGAACTCGCTCAGAAAAATAATCAATTAAATGAGGTCCGTAGACACAATACTCTACTGCTTGAAAAAATAAATCAGTATATTCAGGTGCTCAAGGTGAGGACAGAGCAAAATGAAAGCGTTGGATAAAAAAAGATGGGACTGAAATATAGTGGAAAAAATTGAGAAAAGGTTTCTCCACGACATTGTCCATTTTCCGTGACGCGCAGTTTTTTCTCTAGGGGAAAGAACAACGATTTCTACATAGCCCCTTTATGTTGTACACTTCTCATTCATTCATTCATACATTCATTCGTATATTCATTCATACATTCATTTTTTTTTTTTTTTTTTTTTTTTAATTATACTTTTGTAAAAACATTAAGAAAGGAAAGTTCATTTGATTGATAAGGGGAAGAAAAATAAAAAAATAAAAAAAATAAAAAAATAAAAAAATAAAAAGGTAAAAAGAAGTTAAAGGTAAAAAGGTAAAAAAAAGTTAAAGGTAAAAATGGCATGTTCATCATAATGGTGTGGTGCATACATATACAACACACGTACAGTACACAGTGGCAGTTTTCACAACTGTGATTTTTTCAAAAATACGAAACAGTAGCTTTTTAAAACATAACATAAAAATGACAAGGTGATATGTTACTTTGGTGCGACAGGGAGAAAAGGCTAATTAAATGAATTAACAAATTAAACTGTGCCGCTATATGGGCACATTTTTTTTTTTTTTCTTCTTTTTTGCGCATATGGATCGGGTGGGCTGGGATTGTGGCGTTCTCGCCTCCCCCCTCCATAATATACACACATGCTCCCATAATACGTGTGTTTTGTTCCTGCGAAGATTTACTTTGGAAGGATCAATTCCACATCCCCGCAGAAGTAGCAGAGGTAGGAAAAATAAATGTGTAATTATATACAGCACATATGCCGTGCAAATTGTACTGCTCGACATCTCTTCTAGAAAAAGAAAAAAAATAAAAAAAAAAAAAAAAAAAATGGGGGCGCTCAAAAAAAGGTTGCCAACAAAAAGGGGTCGTATCGTCTCGTACGGTTAAAAGGTGCAACACATGCACATGCACCGTTCATGTGTGATCAAACCGTGTCATTATAAGGAGAAGGATTGGACATTTATAGATTCTCGGTGTGAGTGATTCCCTTGTGCTGTGCTCATAACCCCCCCTTTCTCATTCCTCTTCTTCTTCTTCTTCTTCTTCCCCTGTGTGTGTGCCATTTAAGTCTCTTCATTCGGAACGGAAGAACTCCGAGGGGAACCCAATTCAAGTGAAGACACTGAAGATGTTCTATTAACGATAAAGAGTAAATTAGATACTAACGGGAGAATGTTCTTGGCGACTGTTACACCTCTGCACAAATTCAATTTCATCAGGACGGTAACTTGCGATGATGTGCAAAAAAGGAGGAGTACAAAGAAAAAGTGTTCCATAAAATTTGCGCTGCGTAAAATAAATATCTATTATTTTCCCAAGCCAGGTATGTGTGCGAGGGAGGAAGGATTTCCCGTCTCTTTATGTTTTTCACCTGACATACTAGTTAAATACACTTTCACTGATACATCAGGATGATCCTTTTCTCCATTTGATTGGCCTACATGCTATTATGGGGGAAACACCATTTCCTCCAGAATCTTCTCCTTTTCCTTATAACACGGTTGTGGATTAGTGGGAACAGAGGCAGGGCGATAAAAGTTATGCATTTTAAGGGGTCCCTTTATGCGTGGATAAAACAAAGTTGCACTTATGATGCACAGTGCATGCAAATTAAGCTACACAATTTGCGGGATACTCTTTTTTTTTTTTTATGTGTATTTTATTTTTTTTTTTTTTTTCTTTCTTTTCTCAATATTGTATAAGGAGGAGTGAATTTTTTTTTTTTTGGTCCCTTTTAACTGCTCCAGTCGTCGGCGTAATTTTCCTCCTCCATTTCATTCCCATCTTCGTGGGAGTTGTTGAAGTTTTCCTTTTCCTCATCTTCGTCCTCTACAACCTTAACCATTTCATTGTGCTCTTCATCCTCCTCTTCTGGATCGTACTCTTCCTCATCTTCCTCCTGTTCTTCTTCAACATGTCCTTCTTCTTCCTCTTCTTCTTCTTCAACTTCAACTTCTTCACCATCCTTTTCGCCGTCCTCCTCCTCATCTACTTCATCGTCCGCTTCATCATCCCCCTCACCATGGTCATCATCGTCAACTTCTCCGTGACTGGTTTTTTGTTTCTTTCTCTCCTTCATTTCATCCTCTTCGGCGTATTCGACTTTATCATTCTGATCCTCCTCTTCGTTGTGCTCTTCCTCCTCTGCATCGGCGTGTCTCTGCTCTTCGTCTTCCTCCGGCACATATTCTTCATCATCTTCGCCCTCTTCATCGTCGTGATCATCCTCTTCATCATCTTCCCCTTGGGAGTGTTGCTTCGTTTCCTCTTTCGATTTATGTGAATACTGCTCATTCATTCCTTCGTCCTCCACAGCGCCTTCCTCGCCTTCCTCGCCTTCCTCTTCGGGTGGCATATCATTCTTTACCGCTTCTTTCTCCTCACCGGGAATATCCTTCTCTGCGGTTTCTTTTTCTTCTTCTTCCTCCTTTAAGTTGGAACAACTGTCTTCGACTTTATCCCCAGTGGATGCACCTGCCGCATTTCCCGAATGATCAGCTTCTACCACTTGTGGTGCATTAACCAACTCCCTCCTTCTCTTTCCCTCGTGGGTTCTGCTTTCACCACATCTGGGTAGATGTGCTGTTCCGCGTTCCCTCCTTTGTGATTCTCCTTCCTTATGAGACACAACCTCCTCCTGATCATTTCTCTTTTTACCTTTATCAGTGTGCACTATTTTGTAGGCCTTCTCATATTCATTGTCGGAGTAATTTTTGGATGGTTTGTTACTATACTGCATATTTTCAAGGTACCTCTTCAATTTAAAGTCGCGGGATTCTCTCCACTTGGTTAGCTTAGCCGTGTCTTCACAGATGCACAGGTAGTATTTAATCAAACTCACCAGTTTCTTTTTAAACAGCAGGAAGGCATAATTATTCTCATGGACAAATTCCTGTTTGCTAATGGAAGGCTTAAGCCAATTGGGTACATTCACAATGACGGTCAGAGCATACTTGTATAGATTTCCTTCGTATAAAGATGGGTTCGGAGGGTATTTCGAAAGAGACAAATTATATGCAGTGTCTATAAAGGGCGCATCCAATCGTTTGATTAATCTATTCTTGTAATAAAGGAGAATTCCCGCTTCACAAACTCTATTAACTTCTATACTGCTACTTGTGTTGTCGTTTAGGAACCCCATCATAATGAATGATCCATACTCATAATCAGAGGGCGTGAACAAATAATGGAACTCAACCATCCTGTAAAGTTTTCTTCTTAGAAAATTGTACAGAGTATACTTATGGGTGTTATTTATATAGTACTCGTCTTTTATTTTTAGTGTGTCCATATATACGTTAACATAATTTTCTTTTCGTGCTTTTTCATTTTCTTCATTCTTCGAATCATTATTATTCATGAGATGAAGATTTCCTCTTCTTCTTCCTCCCACTCCGCTTTCGTTTTTTTCCCTTTTATTCTTTGTCTTCTTCATTCTTTTTCCTCCTTCTTTTAAGGATGTCGGTTTGGAGGAGGCAGGTGGTTGTTCTTGATTTTCCGCTGCATCTGGATTCTTCACAAGCGTTGAGTCATTCAGTTCTGCATCCTTTGTTTCTTGTGCCTTCTCTGTGTTTTCCGCGTCACCGACGTATTCTCCATTTGGAGTCGCCTCTCCGACATTGATTTCCGTGCCCTTTGGTAGATTCGCCGTGTTCGCCTCTTCTCCTTGCTGTGCATTCTCCACGGTGTTAGAATTTTCCGCGGCGTTCACGTTTGCGTTCACGTTTGCGTTCACGTTTGCATTCGCGTTTGCGTTCGCGTTTGCATTCGTGTTTGCGTTCGCATTTTCTTTGCCTTCATCCTTCTCCTCCGTTGCATCATCATCGTCTTCATCATCCTCCTCCTCATCGTCATCATCGTCTTCCTCTTCATCGTCGTTGTCGTTTTCTTCATCATCGTCCTCATCATCCGAGTCGTTTCTATGTACATGTTTGCGTTTTTTCACTTCCTGCGATATTCCATACTCTAACGCTTCTTCCAGTTTTTTTTTCTCCAGTTTTGTGAACCCGTTTTCATCCACTTCGCTATCATCTTCCTCATTCGTTTCGCCTTCCTTGGCACTAATCTCGACGTTGCTCTCCACCACATTGCCGACAGCTTGACCAGAGGGGGCTTCCACACCTCCACATCTATCTCCTTCGTTTGAACCCTTTCCACTGTTTCCCTTACATCCATTTATATCACCATTACTACTCGCTTCCGTTGCTCCAGGAACTTCTAAATTATCAACACTGGCTTTGTTGATACTACTATTACTACTACCTGGCACCTCTGCCTGAGGTTCCTCTTTCACATGGACCTCACTAGGCATTCCATCCTTGTTCAAATCGTTCATCATGTTACCTTGATGGGTATTCTCATCTCCGTTTTTATCTATTCCTGGGTCGTCATTCCTAGCAGCAACTACGGTATCCTTTCCACTGGGTAGGTTATCAACTCCTCCTTCTTTCCTCACATCCTGATTCACTTCGCCCTTCACTGCTACAGTTGAATTTCCATCCTCCGCATTTGTCGTATTCTCTGCTTCAGCACCAGTTTTTCCATTTTTTGTGACTCCCTTTTTTATTTTTTTTCCCTTCTTAGTCCTCTTTCCCTTATGTGCACCCGTGGAAGATGTACCTGTGGCATCTGGTACCCCTCCGTTCGTAGTGTGCTCGTCTTTCCTCATACAGGTCGGTATCAGCAAAGTGTTCTGGAGAAAAATGTTAGTACTTCTCCTCAGGTATAGCCAATACAAATAAGTAGACAAGCAATAGTCGATGCTATCTTTGGGATGATCCCATAAAGGGAATATGGGACTAACGTTGTACTTCTCCTTCGATATGGACGGATTCAAATGTGAGTTGTATTCGAAAAGATTCATCTTTTTCAAAATATCATTGCTGTGTTTAAATTCCTCCTTTTCATAATACCTACTTTTGTTGCTCTTTGGGAGGGTTGCTGCTTTTGCCCCTTCTACTTTACCTTCATCCTTTTGGTTCCCTGCTGAGTTACCATCTCCATCATTGTCTGCTCCTCCTTGTGGAGCGGAATCCACATCATTGGAACTACCAACAACATTGGGATATTGTTCGCTCACCTCATCTTTTTTGATGTCATCCGTCGCAGTACCTTCACCGATGTCACCAATAGGGGCAATCGTATCATCCTTGTTGTCTGTGTCGAGATCCTTATTCTTGTCACTGTCTTCCTTCATCTTATCGTCTGCACTACATTCTTGCTCATCCTTAACCAGTGGTGTGTTGTTGTTCTTTTCTCCGACTTGGGAAACCTGTTCGTCCTTCTCTCCATCTGTAGTCGTGCCATTATCGACCTTGCTCCTTTTATATTTTTCCGTTTCCTCCTCGTGTTGATTATAATGCGCCTTTCGCTTAACTTCCCTGTTGCTCAGTTTAATGTCTTCTATGCAGTGAAGTTTTCTGGAATCGTCCACCCCGTTAGTCACCCCGCTGGATGCACCATCTGTTATTCCCCTCTTCTTTTTGCTACACTTAATTTCGTCAATACTGAGGGGAGAGCTGCTGAGGTAGATGTTATTATTCGCGGGGGAAAATACAATAAAATCCATGTCATCTCTAAAATCCCAATATAGTAACCTCGTACCACTATAAGTGCCAAGGATATTAATCTGCTCGGCTAGGAGACTGGGGCTATTGAATGGTGTATACGACATGAGTAGCTTCTGATGGTGTCTATGCTCCGACTTGTTGGCAATATTTCTATTTATTAATTCTTTATTCGGTAATTTCCACATGCACAACGGAGTAGCTAGCTCCTTGGCGTCACAGTGATTCATTAATTCTAGGGAGAGTAATCCTATACCGATGGTATTTATTGTTCTGGACATTATAGCACAACTGTGTGAGATACGAGCAAAAGACATTTTAAAACCCACTCCATATTTTATATCAAAAATGCTATTTGCATTTTCATTGTAGAAATATTCTTGATCATAATTTTTATGATAGTATTGGTCATTGAAGGAGCATTTTTTCTTCCTCCTTTGAGTAACACCCTCGGTAGATTTTTCATTCTTATTTCCGACAGTCTGCACCTCTTCCCCAGTGGGGTTACTATTCTCTCCTGAGGCGCCTTCTTGTTGGATTCCGTCCCGCGTGGTATTTTCAGCACTACCAGAATTACCATCCCCTCTAGCGTTCTCCTTGGAGTTCACTTCCCCGTTGGATTTATTCTGATCACCAACATCTGGATCGCTATCCTCATCGGAATCGTCAATTCTGCTACTGCCTGTAAAATGGCTATTGGGAAAGTTATGCTTCTTTACAGATGCTCCCATGTCGTTTTCATTATAGGAATTGTTATTATCATAATTACGGTAATTTCCATAAAGCCTGAGAATTCTATTCATGGCGTTGAAGTCGAGACCTTCTCCGTCATCCTGAATGGACAACATTCCATCATGCTCCGGTGTCAACTCATATTTTATAAAAACATTTTCGGCTGGGTTTAACGCATGCACACAATTATCAACCAAATTGGCGAATGCACCAAAGAGCCATTTCTGCAAAGTACAAAAACTGTATAACAAGCTAATCGAATGTGTATCCCTAAAATAGTACAGTGGCATCTGCGTGGTGGATATTTTCTCCCTTGATGTATCATACTCATGAATTCTAAGTGGGTTATCTCCAGTTAGAGATAATAACCAGGCATCTCCAAAGATGGAGTTTTTTTTAAATCCTCCCTGGATGAATATACAAGGAACAGGATTCTTATTCGCTCTTCCAAGTACATTCTTTGATTCGAAAAAACAACCTACATGCCTCTGTCTAGCATTATATATAAATTCTTCATTATATAATTTCCCCTTTAGTAAATACCATCTCTTTTGAGAAAAAAAGTAAACATATATTTCGTCACTTGAAACGATTTTCAACTGATTGTCCTTATTCATGTAGGTTATTCCACTACATAACAACATCAACTTTTCTATAGTCTTTGGTTCCGCGCTCTTAAAATCCTGATGCCTCTGCGTTATGAAGATACTACTATAGTTAGACCTACAACCAATCTTCCCTTCGTATATTTCCCTTTTCCATTCTCCCGTTATTTTTATTCTCTTAAGCATATTATTTACCTGATCCTTTTCATTATCTGAGGAGTTTTTATCATCATTTAAATTCAAGGATGTGTTCGGCATGCCATTCTCCACCAAGGCATTATTCGTTAGACCGTTTAAATTTTCACACGTACTACTCTTATCTATAGACTGGCTCGTGCCCAAATTGTTTTGATAAAACTGTTTGTTGATTCCATCGCTACCAACACCGATGGCAGTGCTTCCACCTGCCTGCGCATTCCCATTGTTGAACGAATCAGCGTGCATTATATCTACGTTGTTGTAGAAAGGTCCTTCTATAGAACTGGAAGTATTATATATAAAATTTCTGCAGGCACCTCCGCTTGTGGGCACTCCGCCCGCGCCGCCAATATTGCCAACATTGCCAATATTACCAATATTACCAACATTGCCAACATTGCCAACATTGCCAACATTGCCAACGGAGCCAACGGTACCAACTTGGCCTAATGAACTGAGACTGCCTACACCACCTGCACCGACATGTGAGGGAGTATTGGTAACTCCCCCTGGTGTGTTGGAAACACTAGATGTGGTGGCAGCATTCAGACGGAAGGTCCACATATCGTCCAGTAACTTCCTCTCACGACAGTTTTTATTCGAATCAAAGTACTCTCCACCAAATAGACATAACGTATTTGTGTCTGACCAAACAAAATTCATACCATATCTTCCAATAGGAGATTCTTCACTGGAGTAATTGATGCGAACCCACATATTTATTTGGAATAAAAAAATCCACATATCATTGAGGTTCACGATATTATTGTTGTAGAGACATTTTCCTCCAAAAATTATTACTCCCTCTGTTAGATTGGTCTTTTCCCCCCGAACATGTTCACTCTTAGCTGGGTATACAAGTGAACAGTGTTGATCCCTAGGTAGAGGAATATTTCCCTTGGTAATTCTCTGGCTCCATTTGCGGGTTTCCATATCCAGTGTGTAAATATCATTAAAATAGGTATTCTCATTACTACCTCCGAAAAGAAACACAGCTAATCCAGTCTTCAAGGAGATCAAGTGTGTGGTGTGTCCATCTCTCTCTTCGGGATAGTTTCCACCAAGTGGCAATAATTTATAGTTATAATAAATGAGACTAAATGTGAGGGTATGATTGAAAGGCACCTTCTTGTGCTTGCTATTTGTTCCTCCAAACATGTATAATTTATTTCCGAATTTTACTATGCTATGTCCATAAAGGTAGGCGTGTGGTGATTCGTTCATTATTTTAAGCCACTTGATTCTCCCGAAGACGGAGGATATAAGCATATTTTTAATGTTATTCATTTTGTACGTTTCGATGTTTTTCTTAATCACCTTCATAAGTTCTTCTTCATCATCCGAAGCGTTTCCTCTGCTATTCAGAGGATTACACTGCATATTCAAATTTCTGGACATAGAGAGATAGTCTTGCGCGGTCAATCCGCCAGCTTTCTGATTCATCCACCCCATGTTACCCATCCCCCCCACAGATGCCATACCATTGTTAAACACGCCATCTGAGCGCATATTTAACATGTTATTCATGCTCGGGTGAGAACCAACACCACCTTTCTTCTTACCCACGTTAATCAAATTGTTACAAGACAAGGCGTACTTGTCATTCCCTTTGGCATATTTAAGCAGGTTGTTTAAATCAGCCTGCGTTTTAACGTTACTTAAAAGTTTTTCCGTGTCAATACTGATTCGATCCGCACTACGTGGGTTCGCATTGGCATTATTGCCACTTGTACCCCCCCCACCCGCATTTAAAACACCGTTATTATTATTACTACTTCCTAACTGGCTACTCGCAACATTAGATAGAATGTTAGAATAAATATGGTTATTCAGAAGAGCACTATTTAAATTTCTCTGGTTAAATAAAACGTTCGGTATATTATTAACACTTGTGCTATTTGAGCTGTGGTTCATAAAATCATATGAAGATTTACTCAATCCAAAAGCAGCCTCAATCCTTGCTAAACCAGAAGCATCAGGAACAACATTTCGATTGGGATCCTTCTCCAGTTTTCTTATGATATCATGTAGAATATCGTGTCCAACAACAGCACCGATATATGCATATATTTTTCCATGAGGCAATTCGTTGTTTAAAAAATCTGTTACTATCCCCCTTATACACACACGCTGATCCGGTGTAGTAATATTATGATTTGCAAGAACTTCAAGCAAATTGAATAAGGTTGGTCGATAACCCAAGTTTTCATGGTATGAATGTTGTTGCGACTTGTTATTATTATAGGCGTGGCTACTGTTTGGATGTGCATTTTGCGCATTCTGTATATTCTGCCCGTTGTACAAGGACTCACCACCACCATGTTGATGACTTGACTGATGACTATGCTGTTGATGGCCGCTATGCACGTGGTGGTTAACATTTTTCTGTCTATTCGTACATCCCAGTTTGTTATTCTTAATGAGTTCACTACTAAGGTTAGACGACCCCTGCGCGTTGCCCGACCCCATACCCCCAGCACCTAAATTGGCCGCTGCTCCGTTAAGCACATTTTTGTTGTTTACACTACTGCCATTTGCCCCAGTAACATTGGCCCCGCTGACATTTGCACCATTAACACTTGCCCCTCCGTTGTTATACAGTTTACTACTCTTCTCCTCATAATTCGAACCGTGGTATGGTAGCAAATGCGATTTGTGTACGTGGTTAGCATTCATCTGATTCAATCTGATTTGTTTTGCGTGTTGCATCTGTTGCATATGGGGGTGAGTCGAAGGGTTGTTATTATTATTGTTACCATTATTGTCCTTCGACTGAGTACCACTGGACAAGTTGGTGGAGGGTACAATGTGCGTTACGACATTGTTCGTACCGTTGTTTTGGTTTAAATTGCAACTGGACTGGTTTACCATTTTATTGATTTTTTTATTGCACACCGTGGAATTGTAGTTATCGTTATTTTCAAAATTTTCAAAATTGCTCTTGGTATTTTTAACTAGGTTGGTGATTGGTCCTTGTTGCATGCCTGGCGGAGACATATGCCTCACGCTGTTGTAGCTTGTGACGCCTTGTTTGTTTCCACCGCCTCCAACAGAGTTATTGCAATTGTTTATGATTGTGGAGGGCGACGGGTTAACGTTGTTGCTCTCTGCGGTGGCAGAGTTGTTGCTACACACACGTTTGAGTCGGTCGCCCTGGCCGTCGGTGTTACTGCCGCTATGGGCACCAAGGTTACCACCGGGCTGAGTACCACTGGTCTGGTTACCCGCTGACAAGCTTTTGTTAAAGTGAAAAAGTTGTTCCAGCCAGTCGGCAATCTTGGTGTTAAAGATGCGAGTGCCAGTGTTAATGTCAATGCCCTTTTTTGTTATGCTCACTCCTATGCACTTGTACTCCTCATTTACTTTTTGTACATGTAATGTAACACCATCACTATTTTCAGGGATAAATATATCATACACATCGGAACTTTTTTTATCGTTGATGGCTTTGGAAGGATCTAAAATGAAGTAAATTCCGGAATCATTTTGCAAACATTTGATTAAATCTAAATTGTAACTGGAAATGTTGAAAGTTTTACTCATCTTATAATTCCCCTCTTCTCTTCTCAGTTGGTTGTTATTGTTTATTTGCGCTCCTTGTTGTGCTTCACAATTGCTTTTCTTTATACTTATTTCATCAATTTTTGATCCATTTATTTTATTCATTTGAGAGTGTCAGTCCTCCTCATTTAAAACGATTCGTGCATTCAAACCCCGGCGTTCTTTTTTCGCGATAGGGATGTGTATATGGTAAGATATATGCACCTTTACGTGTGTGTATATATATATATATATATATATATATACAAATGCGTATATGGAACGTATCCCTTCTTATGGTTTGGACTTCCCCCTAGGAATTGACAGATTGGTAATGCACTTCAATCTGCCCAGCGTAACAGGTTAACAAAGCGTACGTCTCCGTATGCACCGATGAGGGGGGGCCCACTTAAAGGAAAGTGAAATCCTTCGCGTGGGGGAGGGAGGTCCGCAAAAAAGCAACGTACCATACAAAATATGCGCAACAGGCAGAACTACATTTGTGTGCGCATACAGAATGCGTTATGTTTTACAAACTCGAAGAGGGATAAAAAAAAAAAAAAAAAAAAAAAAATTGAAAATTTCGTGCAAATGTCAGGAACTCCAAGCCTGTTGGTTTGGCCTCACGGGTCGCCGCACTTGTTGCACGTGTTTTTCACACTTTTCCCAGTTCGCCCTTTTTTTAATATTTTCCCAAAACAAATATCACAACAGGAGAAGAGGGGGGGGGAGAATAAAAACTATATCACAAGATTTTAAAAAAAAAAAAAAAAAAAAGTGACTGTATAAAGTAGGCACTTCCCGCGTAGTAAAAAAAAAAAAAAAAAAAAAATATGACATGCAAGCGGTAACACGCTAATACAACACAATGGCCAATAATTAGCGCCGCGGGAGGAGGAGAGAAAAGGGGGGAGAGTTTACCATATAGCACACTTATAAATTAACCTTTATATGTATATAAAAAGAACGCGCGCATAGGGCCGAATACATATACGCGCAGTACAAATATATACGCACCAACGCACAGGAGTGTGAGGGGGATGAGGACACATATACATACAATTATGTACATATACTGATCTGAAGCGATGTGTGAACAATTTTACGATTTGGCTTCGTCAAGCACGTAAATGTATGGAGGCTGGAACATTCAGTATTGAAATAAGACATAATTCGGGGGGGAAGTAAGGAAAAAAAAAAAAACAGAAAGAAATGAAAAAAGAGAAAAAAAAAAGGGGGGGGAAATTTTCATAAATATAGCAGTTGAGTGAAAAGACTTCTGGAATTGAAAAAGAGAAGGCATTTTCTTATCATTTAATTTTACAAAATCGCTTATTCAAGTGGGTAACCCTAAAATGGAACATAATGTGGTGTTTTGGGGAATCCCAAGGGGAAAATGCGCATTCACGTATTCATGTGTATAATGCAAAATGCATATATATATATATATAATATTTGTACGTATGGGTACATGTGAAAAAAAAAAAAAGGTATACAAATACATATGCGGAGCGCAACGTAAAATGCGACGCAACGCGTACAAAACATACTCTCACATGAAAAACATGGTTAGCGCAAGTAAACGCATGAAAAGGCGCAAACACAGCATAAAAGCGCACAAATTACGCAGTATACAAATATATATACATTATTCATATATATATCATGAAAAGAAATGGGGTTATGTAAAAAGAAAAAAAAAAAAAAGAAAAGTTCATACAATTCACGCGTAAATATAATACAGGTGAAACGTAAAATTTTCAAGTTTGTCAATATGTACTAAATATATACTTTTTGAATTTCCGTAAACTCTTCATTCAATTTTCGTGGTCAGTCAATTTTTCGTATTTTTATTCTGTTTCATTTTATTTTTTTATACTTTGCTTTATTTTGCTTTGTTTTCTTTATAATTTCCGCTTAGGAAATAAAAAAAAAAAATGGAATTTTTTAAAAAGTGCTATTTTTCTCGCTTATTTTTTTTTGTCAATACAAAATATTATACATTGGCAAATTTTTAAAAATATGCTAAAATTAAAAAAAAAAAAAAAAAAAAAAAAAAAAAAAAAAAGGGGTAAAAAAATATATATCAAGTGGGAAAAATTTATTTAAATTCAGAAAAAATATTTCTCATCTTTCCCAATAACCAAATATCCGCATTTATTATATATTACGCATAAAAATATTATATGCGCTTTTTTTATTGCTTATGCGCCTAAAAGTCTCACTATATATATATATTTTTTTTTGTATGCATTTTTTTTCCTTTTTTGACCAACTGGGCGGGGGGGCAATATAGTTCGGATACTACGCGCGTGGACATTCATATATAAAATTGTGCGCCTTGAATTATTTTTAAATCTATGCTTGTTTTTTACTTTTGTTTTTTTTTTTTCTTTTTTTTTTTGCCCAGTGCACATGGGTAAGCAGAGTCTCTCTTGCGCAGGTTACATATATAAATATTATAAAATTACAAATTGTATGTTATACATTTATTATATTTCTTATTTATATATAAATCAACGCATCATTATCCATCATGTTCAAACGAACCATTTTAAATACTGTATGCAATTTACAATTTGCACATTGTACAAACTCTTGCCTCATGGCGAAAAAAAAAAAAAAAAAAATGGACCCGCTGGGCAAGAGGGTTACATCACCACATGATGCTCACATATATATATATAAATATCGTTATAATCATTTCAAGGAGGGGGTTAGTTTGTTCTTTTTTTTTTTTTTTTTTTTTTTTCTAATTTTGCATGATGCATTTATTGTGACAGGTGGGGACATTCACGTAGGAAAACAAATTGCACGGCCTTAGCATTATATACTACTTTTCTTTTTACTTTTGTTTATCTTTACGTTTGTTGGTGGTTCGCTTGCTTAGTTTTGTCAACTCTAGGTCTGGCGAGAATTCTTTCATTGCACGACGAACGGAAATATAAATGTACATATATAAATACCGTATGACACGCATGCGCAGGTACGTATATTTGCTCACTGCCCCTTGCCGTTTGTTCTTTGAGCATGCGCTTATATATGAATACACATATAGGGGAGGAAGAAAAGAAAAAAAAAAAAAAAAAAAAAAAAAAAAAGGTGCCTATAATTTCTACCCTTCTCTATGCCCAGGTGGTGAGGCAAAGGTGAAAAGTGCACAGGTGCATATGTTTATATTTGTACTTGTGCTTATGCAAATGACTCTGTATCAGGAAACCTTATCAACCTAATGTGCATTAAATAATTCTTTTATTTATTTTTTTTCATTTTCTATTTTTTCGTTTCGATTAAATTCTTTTTTTTTTGTTCGCCACTTCTGTACAAATTTACCCTTTTCCTTGGTCTGCTTATTACCCCTTCGGAAAAATGGAAAATTCGCCTGGTCTTAATTTAACCGAATTGAAAATGCGTTTCGCATACTGGACATATTGCTCCTGTTCAAATCGCCCCCCATGCGTGTGCAAAACGCATTTGCCACATTGTCCTCTCATCGTGCTCAATGGAGTCTAACTCTACATCCATCCACATTTGGAGTTCGAAAAATGTTGCCTAGACGGCTAACGGAAAAAGCGCAGAATGGGAGGAAAAGAAAAAAAAAAAAAAAAAAAAAAAAAAACTTTGTGTTAAATTCCCGAACATAAAAATTCCCATGTATGGCATACCTTTATTTTCAATTTCCGTGTCCAGTTACGCCAAAATGCTCTGTACACTTGCCAACATATTGTACCTTATGCAGAGTTACAATGCAACAATGAGACATGTTCTACGGAGCATCGCGATGGAATGCGAAATTGAATGAAAGAAAAACTCTCTGTGTCTTTAGGTACATTCAAATTGTACAGGTATTTTACTACATATAAAAAAGCTTATACTCCTTCGACGCATCCTCTTCATATTTTACATTTTTTTTCCGTCTTAATGTCAGTTCGTCCTAAGAACATTTCTTAATTTCCTATCCCTCAATGGAAGCAATTTTTATAATTCACCATTTTTACGCTTTGAAAAAAAAAATTGCCTACTCGTCCTTCCCCTCTGTGCAGAATTAACCGTCTGCATAAGGGTATCAGCCGTCCGTAATGCGCAGGATGGGGAATTACCAAATGAAGGCACGCCTGTTATCTGAATACGTAGATATTTCATTGCCTCATTGTATGACCAAAAAAAAAATGTGGGGAAATGTTAAAGGGGACAGGAAATTTTTCATAAAAAAAATGAGGTAACAAAAATGTGATTATAAAAATGCATTTCGCTTAATCACCCTCTTCCTATTCTATTTCCTTTTTTTCCCTCTTGGGGCGGGAAGGTTTTAGGTTAGCATCGCGAGTGCATAACAAAGTGCAAAAATTTACGTAGTTACGATCCGTCCGCTCATGCATAGATAATTAACCCCCTTCATACCCAACAAGGAATTTTGGAGAGTACAGAAGAAAAAAAAAAAAAAAAAAAAAAAAAAAGCAAAAAAAATACAACGTTATGACAGCTGATACAGCAGGCAGGAATGGAGGTGCTGAGACCTTTTTATCTTCACCGGAGGACTCACCTATTTTAAGTTTTGTCATTCGCTCCTGTCGTAGTAGTGCATTTTTACTTATCAAATTCGTGTCCCCTCCCATGGCGACGTCTGCACGAACATGTAACAAAACCATAGGCCATCATCGCGCCATGGGTGTCATATTATACTCCTCGAGCGCCCTGTTCACTTTCTACATTTTTAACCGATGCACTTTCGTTGCCAACTAAACCAATCCGATTGGATTTATTTATTTTTTTTTTTTAATGGACTGACAATATTATTTTTGCCATTAGACCCGTAATTTTTTGTGCCCCTGAGCACTTATAGCCTTTTTTTTCCCTTTTACCGAAATTTTTTTTTTTCGTTAAAATTTATATTTTTTCGTGCCTTTTTCTTTTCTTTCGTGGTATATTTCTTCCACCATTCGATGACTCTGATTTCCTCTTCCTGAGTCAACTGCGTCTGTTTTTTTTTTTTTTCTTCTTCTTCAACTTCTCACATTATGCGCAGTGACAAAAAAAAGGTAGCGGACCGAAGGGATGGCTTACATCATTTATGGATTTTATGTGATCATTTATTGATTCTTATATATTTTATTTTTATCATTTTTTTTTTTTTTTCCATTCATACTGTGTTCAAACGGGCACGTGTAGATGATGAAAATTTTGGGCGAGCTCCGCTTGGGGCGAATTCGTATGCACACGGTCCATATTGTAATTTAGGGCATCCCCATTTTCTCAAATTTTCATTTCGGAAGGAAAAAATTATCCAAATGGGGAGGAAAACACAATGAAGTAGTTATTTGTCGGTCTTTTTTTTTTTTTTTTTTTTTTACCCCCCCCCCCCCTGTGGGTGATAAAAGTAAGCACTAAGAACTGCTAAAAAAGTTGTGCAATTTCTTTTGGTAATTATTTGAGGAGATGTCTTACGAATTATGCAATTACATTGAACATGTGTCTGTGCGTCTACCAGGATTTGTATACATATGGAAATGTTTTCCCTTAACAATGACCGTTACCAAACTGCATGGGTAGTGGAGAAAACGTTTTTAGCAAATGCCCTGAGGGAAGATGTGCAAAATTTTAGACGGCTTAATAGGAGCAACATATTATCACGACCAGAATTTTTGCATAAAAACGATTAGACATAAAATTATCTACTTGTTTCTCTCACCAGTCATGCGTGAATGATAATCAAGCGTATGCTAAATTTGTGTATGTGTGTGTGTGGGTGGGGGGGGGAGGAATAAAAAAAAAATTCTGTAGCTTCTTATTTTACTTTCCGTTGGTTACACAACAATGGACATAAACGCACTTAAGCAACTATTCCTATTTCTTTTCATTTCGTCAGTTTTCACATGCATAGGTGGTGATCATTTGGGACGCGCGTATGGACCATGGGAACGTTGTGTTAAATTTGTGATTACCATGATGAGTATAACTTAAAAAAGAAAAAAAGGGGGAATGATCGATGCGTTTTACGTTCATAGAAGGAACAGACGCAGAGAATTATTCTACCATTTAAAATGTGTAAATGTGTAAATCTTCGTTCTCCACAATTTGGAATTTTTTCTTTTCCCCTTGGGATTTTTTTTTTTTTTTTTTTTTTTTTTTTTCCAAAGGAGCAACGATAAATTCCCCCCACGGTATACATTTGCGCGTTTTCCCTGCGCGGTGAAATTGGAACAACTTTGGAACCCGCGCGAGAGTCACCTACGCGTCTTTCCTGTACACACGAATTTCCCCAAAGTCCTTTCTCCATTTAGCAAAATTACAAACAAATTTAAAAAAAAAAAAAAAAAAAAAGAAGCGAAAATTTAGCCAATTTTATGTCACGCCAACGCATTAACTGATGCTATTTGTTTTGTGCTGCAAATAAAGGAGAGAGAGAAAAAAAAAAAAAAAAAAAAAAATGAATAAAACATTCTCCACAAGGGGGTTCCCGTAAATTATATACAGCCACGAAAGGAATAATTTTCCGCGCCTTCGTTGTACGTTCAGCGACTGATGGAATAAAGCATTCTGACGTATACATATACATATGTCGAACACAACGGTCGAATAGAGAAACCGCGCACAAAACACCGTGGTGCTCACCAGGTGCCTTTTCCCCGCTACTTTGCCCAACCATTGTTACACATATTTAATTTTTTATATGAATCTTTAAAGGTGAACTTTTTTTTTTTTTTTTTTTTTTTTCCTTACGTGATTGACGTTTGTGTGGGTACCGGTAAAGGATCATCTGGTTAAGGACCGAAGGGGGTAGGAATCACTGGACGAGACGCACAGAATTGAGATATATATAAAAAAAAAAAAAAAAAAAAAAAAATACATTACGGAGCATAACATATAGTATATAACATAGCATCTCATCGGTTGCATCTTTTATCGCGTAAGGCAAAGTGCCATACACAGTCCATTTCACGCAACAACATGTACCGCATTCTGTACCAAATTTTATACTACTTTTTGTATCGTATTTTATACCGCCTTTTGTATCGCATTTTGTATCACATCCTGTACCATCCCGGAAGTGTTTTTTCAAGATGATTAAGAAGCGGAAGGTCCGAATGGATGGAAATGGAAAGAGAAGAGTACCATTTGCCAAAGACGAGGAACTGAACGTAGCCCCCCCTGTTGGAAGCACAAAAGAAAAAAAAAGTCATGACATCAAGGATGAGGAAGAAAACAAATTAAATAAATTAAAAGCATCCCAAAATTTAAAATTACTACAATATGTGAGGTTAAAAAAGAAGGGAATAAATGCGGACAACTTAAGTAATGATAACGTAGCCACACAGGATGAAGAAAATGAAAATAAAGTACACGAAAAACATTTCACCAAGAATATCACGGAGAAGGAAATCGAAGAGGCACATATAGAAAATTTTATTCGAAAAAATATGGATCAGTTTTACCAGGATGATAAACGGAGAAAAGGCAAGAGGAGCGGCGACGACGGTGCCAGTGTTGGTACGAGTGATGGTGGTGATGGTGATGGTGGTGATGATGATGGCGGTGATGATGATGGTGATGATCCTGTGAAGGATCTGTACAAACTGTCTGACCACCTAAAAGTTAAAAGCTCTGTTGCCGCTAACCCAGAGAAGCTAAACTGCATCACAGGCATAACGGAGGTCCCCTTGCCCATTGAGGTCAAACTCAAAAATATTGAAGAGACGGAAAAGATCAAGAGGAAGCTTCTGAAGAAAGCCAAGCTTATAAATTGAAGTGGAAGAGGTAGCCAAACGAAGGAGATCATTTTGTAAATATGTTAAATGTGTTAAGTGTGTTAAATGTGTGTATAATTGCATCACCGCACCCACCCACCCCCCGCACAAACACCCAACCCCTCATTTAGTCGTTATCAAAACCTTGATGCGATATATATATATATTTTTTTTGTGTGTGTTTATAATGATTTGAGGCAAGTGAAAAAAGATAGAGTACATTAGCCACTTTTTAAATTTAATGCGAGAAGTGGAATGAAGCGTCTTTTTCACTCTCTTTTATTTCTCCCCTCCATTGGATTATTATTTTATTTTTTATTACCCCGTTAGCGGTTCCCTCCGTTGCTTCAAAAAAAAAGGGAAGGGGAATTTTTTTTAATTAATTTTTTTGTGTCTTTATTTGACTTAAATGCGCGTCTGTGAAAATGTTTCGTTTTCCACGCAGTGTGTTCGTAATAAATTTTTTTATTTTTTTATTTTATTATTTTATTATTTTATTTTTTTTTTGTGTGCTTTTCCTCTCGTTGCGGAGGAACATGACCCGAAACATATATCACTTCCAAGGCGTGCATTCCCGCCTTTTTTTCCTTTTCCCTTGTCCTTCTCACCCCTTTTTACATCTTGCCCAGCGTAACATAAAGCGGACAGGTTAACACCGAGTGTGTACATTTCGAAGCTCGTATCATTACAGAGCATTATGCACTCCACGTGAAAAAGACGCTAATCATTCTTCACCCATAAGTGAACGATTTTATTTCATGAAAAGGAAGAATTTAGAGAAGTTGCTTTTGTAGAAACGGACCAATCGGATCATAGAAATTCCGCTTAGTGCAAGCGCCGGGGGGGGGTAGGTTTACAAAGGGTCGATGGCCCCTTGTTATATTTATTCACCGTTGATAACTTCACCACGCTTGACAAAATGGATAGCCTGAATTCTTTGGAGTCCATTTACCAGGAGTACGGAAGTACTCTCAGGTATTATGGGGCGAATGATTCTTTGGTAAGGTAAAAAAGTGAACGAAGGGAAAGAACAAAAAAAAAAAAAAAAAAAAAAAAAAAAAAAAAGTGCAATCGGACTATGGTGCAATTGTACGGCGGTGTTTTACCCTCTCGGACACCACACCTAAAGGGTGAGTAGTCTCCACGAGGGGGAATATTTGAAGCTGATGCGTTACATTAACCCTGTTTACATGATGAACCCTGGCCCCAGAGCGGAGAGTCCAATGAAGAATCGGACAGTTCCGAAAAAAGGAAAAGCCTCAACGAAAACGTCAACAATGAAGAGAGCCAAAGAGTGGAAAAGTACATCAACCTTGAAAAAACATCCAAAATTTGGGCAGGCACAAACCAAATTATTAACTATAAGAAGAAAGATGTACATGAAATGCAGAAAATGATTTTCAAGCATAATAACAAAGAAATTAATTTTTCCACAAACAAGAAAATTTTAAACGTAAATAATAACAAATTGGAAAGCACAGAATTGTTAAAAGACCTCCTACATTACATCTACCAACAGAAGGACATGCAAATTTTGGGCGACTACTACTCCGGAATCATGTGTCTCGACATATCATTCAATGATCTCGTCGAGGTGGGAGAACATCTGCTTTGCCTAAGTAACCTGAAAGTGTTGTACTTGCATTCAAATAAGATAGACAGTATTAAAGAAATTCAAAAGTTGGCTTCTCTGTCCAAATTAAAAAAACTCACTGTGGAAAATAACCCCGTTATGGATACCTACGGAAAGTTCTATCGGTAAAAGAATGGGTACATGCGAAGGGCATTTGGGTTTGGGCGTTGATGCGTTTCCCCCACGCAATTCCTCCGCACAATTTCATTTTTTTTTTTTTTTTTTCTATATGGCAATAGTTATGTTGTCGCCCTTTCCCATTTTGCAGCCCTTTCGTTATTCACTACCTGCCCCAAATAAAGTCCCTGGATTTTTACGATATCATAAAAGTTGAACGGAATAAATCAGAGATCGCGTTTAACACGCACAAGTATAAGTTCAACTTGGAGTGAAGTTGGTCAGACGAACGCACAACAGTTGACACTTTTCTTTGTTTTGTTATTTTGCCACGTTACCAAGGTACCATGCTACTGCGTGACCATGCCACTATTTATCGCATAGCTGTTTTAGCCACTTTGTGACCCCGGAGCGCACTTTCTCATATCCTATTAATGAAAAAAAAAAAAAAAAAAAAAAAAAAAAAAAAAAAACACTTGGGGTAAGCATACACATGTAAGTCACCACACAGCTATCTTTTTTTGTCTACCTCGGTAATCATTTTTTTTATTCGCATTTTTGCTAGAATATGGTGCAGTTATCATATTCCCTTCAATTTTAAAAACGAATCAGATGAAAATACCACATGTATGGAGGCGTGAAGAGGACTCATGACTCCTGTATTTTCTCTTATAATTCCCCTTATGCAGGGCAACGAAAAAACGTGGCCTACGCAATAAGAGTGTATCCTTAATTGTGGCCACAAAATTAAGTGCCAAATTTTATTTTCCTCAATTGTGCATGCTGTGTCATGTCAGCATGTGTGAAATAAATATTCGCTTTTCTTTAAGAAGAAATAAGCGCACAAAGTTGTTTACTATTTCATCTTCTGCTGCGCTTATAAGGCGACAGAAAAACAGAACAGTTGAACATCTGATTGAATAACTTCTGAATTATTCGTTCTCCTCAATATGTGTGTAAAAGCGGACGAAGGATGGAATACATTATATGCGGAAACAAATGAGTACCTCATTTTTTTCGTGATAAAATTATTTGCGATAATGCCAAGAATGAAAAGAAATCAGCGTCGTATTTTTGGCACAAGAAAAATAGGACAATTTGTTCGTTTATTCGTCCTTTTTTTTTTTTTTTTTTTTTTTTTTATGACCTGTTCATATTTTTTTTTCATTATTTGTGACGTCCCTCTCAAAACTGATAACACGCCTGGACAAGTTGTTATTTTGCTTCTTCAGACAGCACTTGTATGAAGTGCTACACACACATGAAAGAACAAGTGTCAACTTGTTAGACCTCGTGATGTATACACATAAAAACATTAAGAAGGATACAAATGGGAGGAAAGAGTTTTTTTTTTTTTTTGTCACACGAGGGATATACTTCATTCTGCTTTCATGTGTGAAAAATTAATAAAAAAAAAAAAAAAAAAAAAAAAAAAAACGGTTTTCTTGAGCTCCAATTTGGAGTATAACTGTTTGCTTTTCTCACCTTCTATTTGAACCACACAACTGGAATTACTCTTGAACATATGAGAGGGGGCAGATAAGCGCATGTAGAATTAATCATATAACAACGCGTTGTAAGTATTAATAAATACTTGCATCCACGATATGTGTGTACATATGTACATATCCCCCCCTGCTTAGACCTTCTGGATGTGCAAACGTTTATATACACAATCGGATTGGCATTTTAAGTAAAGGGCGGTGTGTGTTTCAGTTTGCAAAGACATAATCTTATAAAGGCGTACACAATAGGCATATACATGAAGGTTTTATCATCCCTTCCTTATGCGTTTATATAATGCTGCACATACACTCTCCTCTCTCAAGTGTGAAAAGTGTAAATGTCATGCTTTTTCTTTTTCTTTTTTTTTTTTATTTTGCTTTATTCCAACTGGAGCATAAAATTCTCATAATTGGTGAGTACAAAATGTGCTATATTTCAGCTATATATACGAATATATATATATATCTTTTTTTCCCCCTTAATGATCAGTTCAATTCTGATAAGCACGAGAAGAACTGAACTTTTTGCCGGATCAGCCTTTTGCAAAATTTAGGCCTGTGATCAATGCGTAAAGGAGTCAAGCGGCAGACCTACCGCGGTTGGGCATTTGCAGACCACCGCGCGATAGTGTGTGCGTTGTCTGGCAATTTTGGCGGTGTGCCAAATTGGCAATTTTTTTTTTTTTTCACTTCTTTTGTCATTTTTGTTACATTCGCCACTTCCGCTTTTTCCTCGCTTCACTTCAATTTGAAGACAAAATAAAAAACAAAATTATGTCAAAGAGGATCGAACGAGAAGTTACTTTTTCCGCGCGCAAAAATTTGTATATGTGTTTTCCCCTTTTCCCTCGTCGTTGTGGAAAGTGTTTCCTTAAACACATTTTCGTGCGAATTCACGCATGTTTTAGAGACATACTATATATGATGTTAACACACTTACGGGAAAGTAGCGTATATACGTAAATGTGAAAATGTGCTACGTATAGTGTACTGCGCATACGATTTTGCACTTATGCGTCCTTACGTATAATTACACACATATGATCTTGCGCTTCCTTTGCAACTGTTGGGCGATGACCCACGTGGACTTCTCGTGTGAAAATTTTTTTTGATGAAGTTTTTTTCCCCTTTTGTTGGGAAGAAATATTGCGCACTTTAAAAGTGTAATTTTTTTTTTTTTTTTTTTCTGTACTCAAATTGGACGAAGCGGAAATGCAAAAGAAAAGAGTGTCTAACTCGTTCATATGTGTATAGACGTATCACACACATGACACAAATTTTACAACGGATTTGTCAAGGGAATCCTTTCATTTTTTTTCATTTTGATTGGCGTCATCCTGTACTGCTTCGCTTTAACGAATTTGTCCGTGCAGATGCATCAGTACAATTCCGTTGCAGACCGAATTGCACCTCCATTTCCTCTTCTTTTTTTTTTTTTTTTTGAATTTTTCTATACAATTTTTTTTTTTTTTTTTTCGTCCTCTCTATTTTTAATTAATTTTCCTCAATTCATGTTAATTTAATTAAATTTAATTTTTCGCGTCTAGCATTTATGCACTACAATCTGGCGTTGTTGTTACATCATTCAGGTGTTTTTTTTTTTTTTTTTTTTTTTTTTTTTTTTTCCCAACTGCACGTGCGCTTCACTCCGTGTTCGGGAACACGGGGCACCAATTAAATTAGCACCTTCGTAATTTCCGCTGCGTCTATATACCTTTATATTTGCGTCGTGGACGTCCCAGGGGTACGCGCAAACTCCAGCTCGTTCGCTCGTCTACTCACCCCGCCCGTCCTTCCGGTGCGTCGTGAACCGACTACCAAGTCGTTTGACAAACAGCTTAATAACTTTGTTCCCCGGTCGTTTCCGTTTTTTTTTTTTTTTTTTTTTTTTTTTTTTTTTTTAACCTCCCTGCAACTTCCCCCGTGGTGAATCCGTCTGGATTCAGAGCTGGCGTTTCACGGCGTAATGAATTTTTTGTTTCTTCTGCAAAGACAATTTTGAAATGACATCAAAAAGTTTAAAATGATATCAAGAAGATTTTAAAAAAAGTTTACCAAAGTTTAAAAAGATTACAAATGTTTAAAATGTTTACAAAAATTTAGAAAGTTTACAGAAGTCTAAAAAGTTTAAAAAAGTCTAAAGAGCTTAAAAAAGCGTAATAATTTTTTTTTTTTTTTAACAGAATTTTAGATTTAGTACACGCCCTTTGCGTCCTGCCATGTTCCATTACGCATCACTACGACCACGAGTGCCTGGAGTGAATGCCTTCACGGCGATTGCGTTCTACATGTGAATAACTTTCTATACGTATTTGTTTTCTACACACGTTTGTTTTCTACATACGTTTGTTTTCTACATACGTTTGTTTTCTACATACGTTTGTTTTCTACACAAGTTGGTTTCCTTTCCTTTCGTTCATATAATTTCGCCTTGTTTATTTTTATTCCCACGGAATATGAACCACACTTAATCTGTGTGCAACTCTATCACATGCTAATGTGTACACACTCGTACAGACACAGACAGATGTTTTTATGTACCCCTATTCACGCGCACGTACAAGTGTGCGCACCTCCAATTATACATCTTCTATTGTGAAAAAGTTACATGCACCAAAAGAAAAAAAAAAAAAAAAAAGTAATGTTTAAAAAGTTTGAAGATTTTTTTTTGTTAATTTTTAATCCATCGTCACTAACAGATTTAGCGGCACATGTCTTAGTATATGTCCCTCTTCATCATTACATGTTTGCCAATCGTTAATCCCTGCGTTCAGTTTGTTCTTACCCTCATCATTTCATTTTAATTTTTGCCATTCACTTCATGTTGATTTTCTTTCCCCACCTTTTCTGTAAATTGTTTTTACTTTCGCTTGGCCTCATTCCCTATATCCCAGTGGCCTACAGAAAAAAAGAAAAACATTTAATATCATTTTTTTTTTTTTTTTTTTTTTTTTATTACTAAGACTATATGGATTTATGTTTCAATTTATTAATATTTAATTATGCATTTTGATTTATTTTTAATAAAAAGAAAAGAAAATATACGTACGGAGTAAATCACTCATCCGTCCTACATCGTCTTCGTCATTTATGTACATTTGCACATCTGCAAACATGCACCCCACTCCCAATTTCCTTCTCTGCACTGTTTCCAAAACTGATATTAACCCTGTTGCATTTCTTTTGCCATCTGCATGTTTGTATGTATTTATGCAAGCTGTATCTTCCTCCCCCCCCTTGCCTTTGTTCATTATTTGCCATTTTACACGACGAGGACACGTGTGATCCCCCAAGTGTATATAATCACCAACTACAACATTGCCATAATTGCAGACACACTGCATTGGTTAATTTTGCCCGCATGTAGATGATAAAACGAAGAGGGCGCACAAAAATAAAAAAACAAAAAAAACAAATTGAAAAGAAGAAAACCAAAACTAATGTAGTAGTGTTGACTACCTGCTTATGTTGACCTTTGTTCTATTTTGAAATTGAATTCCTTTTTTTTTTTTTTTCTTTTTACAAACGTATAAATGTGTTTGCTTCGTCTACATGTGAATACCCATGTTAGACATTTTTTGCCTGTGCAGCGCAACCTTTTATCCCCATATGCTATTACGCGTCGTGTATCTTCTTATGTGTTTTTCTCCCTCAACAAATCACACCAAATTAAGTTATTATTTTTTTTTTTTAATGCGAAAAAGACGACAAAATAGTTGTATTTTTTTTTAAGTGCACATGATTTACCGGCTCAGTGAAACATATGGGAGAGAAAAGGAAATTTATTTTTTTATTCACTCGACTTTGTTTTATAATTCGTTTTTCAATAAATAAAAATTGTGTGTAGGCGTCATCATATTTTTATTCCACATGTCCATCCCTCCTTAGGTCGCTCCTGGTATGTACCATACAACGAGCAGACTTAATTTATAATTTGGTTCTTTAATTTTTGAATTTTTTGTAATCCCCTTGCTTTTTTGTTTATTACTTCTGCGGCGCGTTGCAATTTGCAGCTCTCAGATTGATTCTTCCGTCCTTATATACATTTCTATCATACGCCTTCAAAAGTAAAAGAAGCAATGTTTTTTTTGTTTTCCCGTTCGATAACACCTTTTCTGATCACATGGTCGTTATTTGTACCGTTGCTTCTACACCTATTTTTATTTTCACTTATGATAGAATTAAATTTCTAATTATTCTTTCACTTTTATTTGCTTCTTTTTTTTTTTTTTTTTTTTTGCATAAAACTGATTGTACACATATGCATGTAGACATTCTCGCATATATGTGTGTTCCCTGCACCTTTGCTCACCACCCCTCATTCCTACCACTTGATTTAGGAGTAGCCCCCTTTCATTCTCACGTGTAGTGCTCTGCATACTCTTTGCATAAGTACCCTTGTGTGAATATTTATCCATGTGCATACTCGCCAGATTGCAAATCAGATCGTGAATTACCAGAAGGAAAAACAATTTCCTTTCACGGCGGTCATCATTCTATACGCTCACTTAGCAACGTTGTCCACGTTGTTTCAGGTTTGGGCAATTCTGTTTCTTTACAAGTTTGCCCTTTTACATTTTCTTCACTCTACTTTATATGCATAGGTTTCCAGCTACCGACTTAAGATTTATTTTTAATTGAACATTTGTGCAAAAAAAAAAAAAAAAAAAAAAAAAAAAAAATTCCTTTTTTTGTCACTGTTGCGTATTCTCTAATCACACGTTAGTGTATTATAATATTTATTTTTTGAATAATATAATTTTTGCTTTAACTCTCCCTTTGCCTCTTTTTGTTATACTTTATTTTATTATTTTTTTTTTATTTTTTTTTTTTTCACACTTGTCCCGACTCTACAGCGTAGAGAAGCCCGCCTGACACGCGAGCAGATCATCTTTGTGTCTGCATTTTTCTTGGTCTATTTTACCGCAGTTCGCTCGTGCGATAAGCGTGAACAGACGCCCATCGGATCACGCAGTGAAGAGGAAGAACCACCACACACTCCTCCAATAGGAATAACAGTTTTTGTCTTTCCGTGTCTGCCACTTTTTTCACCATGGTGTATGCGACTCTACTGAGCGAGGAGGACCTGAGTCGTTTCAGGACGAAGCAGTGCAAGCGCCTTTTGAACGGAGGATGCAATTTTGGAATAGACAGATGCCAGTACAGTCACAACGAATTTTGGAACAGACGATGCCCGTTCTACTTGAGCGACTCGTCTTTCATTCGATACATAACAATTATGTGTCCAGATGTAGAAACGAAAAGTGATGGTTCTATTAACAGTCTCTGTCTTCGAGGTGGAGAATGCCCCTTCGCTCACTCAGCGGAAGAAATTTTGTACCATCCCTTGTATTATAAAACGAAAAGATGTGAAGATTATAAAAAGGGATCATGTAATACTTATTACTGTCCATTTATTCATGGCTTAGCAGAGACTAGAATTCCAGGTACATATAAATTGCCATTCACCAATGGAATTAGCATCCCTAATATCCCCAACGTAATCATTGTGGATAAAATTGACATAACGAGTAAGACAACTGGAAACATAAGTGGTGGAGACAGATACATGAAGAATGTAATTTCGTCTAAGAAGCGCAGCGATGTCAAGCTAGTAGACCATCTGAAATTTTTTGACAATGCACACTTTCCAAAAATGAACAACTGTATGATGCCTACTTCGTACTCCTCCATTGACTCCATTCCAAATAACAACACAGATGCCTCCAGGAGCAACTGTGGGAAAAAAATCACCCTGTCCTTCAGCCACAATTTTGTGAATAACTCATCGGAAGAAGATTTAAAAAAAGGTAGGATAATATTTAATGAAGAAAATACCATGGACCATTTTTCTGCTTTCTCTAAAGATGGGCTCGATTATTCCATTAATTCCTTCACCAATTTTGACAAACACATGATGGATTTTCCGACACACGGGAACAGCACAGATATGGGAAGGTCCTCTCCAAATACCTTGTCGTGCACTAATTATAACGAATTTTTGGGGGGTAACATGGACAAAGGAGAGAATCGCTCATCGATCAAGTCCAGCTTGTCGACTCAAGTGACGGATGGACTTCACCCCGCCAACAACTGGAACAAGCATTTCAATATGATCAAGATGAAGCAGAATTATTCTAGCTGTAGTACCGCTGCACACGAAATTAATTTTAACGAACATGACATGACAAGCGACGAAGTGGTGGAGGACGATGAAGAAGACCTGGATAATTATCTTATGAACACGCTTCTGCCGAAGGGGGACGAGGACACCGAGGGGATGCACAGCGGGAACGGAGACCAGATCGGTGATGAGAAGGTGCACTACAACTACCAATGCAACTGCAGCAGTGCAAGCAACGAGCGGAATGATGACGGAAGCATCCACCATAAGCCAAGCTGTAGCGCACACCACGCAGGCGAAGAGCAAAACACGAGCGAAATCAATCTGCTAGAAATTATCAGGTGCCTGAAAAATTTATACGAACGAATCATGAAAGGCAATTTAGTCTTCTCCCCAGAGCAGTGGGATAACATTGCCAAGATAACCTACGAAATTGTTCGTGTTGTGGAATTTAACCGAATTTTAAAATTGAAGAGAACCACCGATATGATGAAGAGTGATATTTGCAGCGGGAAAAACCAATTCCCTTTTGATATGTCTAAGATGACGGACATGTGGTCGGAAGGGATGAAGGGCTCCACTGCGAGGTTAGAAACGAACGTGCTTGTGAGGGAAGTGTATGGCAAGGAAGAAAACAGTGCAAATGAACAAGGCGAGGAGAAAGACGGAGAAATTGCACCAATGATGAAGGAGGAAAACATTAATGATACGATTCAAATTTCCACTCCAAGCGAGGCAGTATTGAGCGAAATGAAAAACAATTTAGAGAGCAAAAGGGAAAACATGCCCGATGGAATGAGCATGGACGTTGCGGGGGACACCTACATGATGACGCATCTGTATCAGGGCCAGGAGATAGAGAATTACCCAAGTGATAAAAACGACATGGATCTGTTTAACGTGAAGAGGAAAATTTTATCCCACCAGTTAAACAGTATGAGTGATGTAGCCAATGGGATAAGCGGGATGGCCAACGTGAGCAACAACAAAATTACTAGCTCAAACGGTAAAGTGGATAACGCCAATAATGAAGAAGAAAACTCCAAAGACGACCCCCATTTTTTGGACTACTACAATTTAAACAAAGGCAACTTCAACTTTGCAGAAACGAAGGAAAACGCAGATAAAATTTTGTCGCAGCAGCCATTCATGTCTTTCTTTTCCTTTCTTTCCGAATGATATGATGGGGATACTTTCTGCTTAATTTGAAGGAAAAAGTGAAGGCACCGAATCGGCAAAGCGTGAACATATATGTTAAGCAAACTAAAGAGGGGAAAAAAAAAAGTAAAATAATACTGTACTGATTTTTCATTGCATTTTATTGTTTTTGTTTTCTTCTCTATTTTTACAGCGTGTCCCACGTTAGACAAAAATATTAGGAACATGCTATCCAATAACGGCATGGCAATCGGTCTGCTGAAAAAGCACAAATAAATGTTGCCCATTCATCATCGTAATGTATTTACCATTTCTTCAAATTAAAAAAAAAAAAAAAAAAATCGGGAAAGTGTGCACACCATCATAAAAAATGGCGAAATTAAAATGACCAGCTTGATACATGGATGCGAAAATATGGACTGCTTGTTCTTTTGTTTATTTGCTTTTCCTCATTTAAGTACGTTTTTTTTTTTTTTTTTTTTAGTTTTTTACTTTCCTTATTTTAACGAAAAGTGAATCATATTTTAAATAATAGTTATTATTAATTCGTTCATGTGTAAAATTTGTATTTATAAATGATCCATTAAGTATTTTTAATTGAATTTTGCTAAAAAAAAAAAGTTTAAAATTACAGAATTAACAAAAAAAAAAAAAAAAAGAAAGAAAGAAAGAAAAAAAGGGATTGGGACAAGCGGCACACCGCTTCGGCATAGCACCACTTGGTTGTAACACCGTTTCAGTATTACGCGGACGCGAAGGCGAACTTGTGCCAGTAAAGTTACGCAGTTGCTTCATCTTCTTTTTTATCTTGACCATTGAATGGAGGCTTGTGCGTGCTAGCATGTGATCAAAGGGGTAAGACACCCCAGAAGGAGGATACACTCACATGACACATATGCACGCAGGCCACTTAAAAAATTTACATAAAAACAAAGGACTTTAATTATACAAGCATAATCATTCTGTGGAGAAGAGGATCACTGTATGCATAAAACGACCAAGCGAGGTCCTCGATATTTTTAATTTTAAAAACAAACACCACGTTGTGTAATTTCGCGAGTGGGAGAATCACACATGTTTACTGCTCCTGCTTGAGCAGCCATTTCCTGAAAAGAAAAAATTAAAAAAAAAAAAAAAAAAAAAAAAAAAAAAAAAAAAAGCCAAAATGGTCATAAAATTTTCACAAAATAGCTAGCCAGAATATAAAATTTATGACCAGCAAGGTAAAAGTACTAAGACTGTTCCTGTCTGTACCAATTTTTTTTTTTTCTTTTCTTTTAATTCTTATTTCTTTGCTTACAAAATTTGGGGGGTTTTAAAAATTTGCGTGTTCTTGGCGACGGGCATGAGGGGGAATACATTCGTGAAGAAGAAGTAAATATGTCCAACTAGAATACCAAAAAAGTTATCGTTCGAGTTGTAGTCGACAATTAGGGAGAGTAAGGTTAGTACCCTATGGGAAGAAAAAAAAAGGGGGTGGAGGTATGAAGTCTGTCATGTTGCTCTCTTTACCATGTTGTTGTCGTTGCCACGCTACATCGTTTCTATGTCTACACCATCCTATGATGGGGCGTACCAGGGAAGGTAGGACGCCTTTATGGTGAAAAAAAAAATGGTCAGGCGCGCTGAGGAATTGTTCTTGCTCCACACATAGGTGATCACATTTATTATGCAACTGCTGTAAAAGTACACCCCCCCGAAAAGGTACGAAACGATCTGCAGTGGCGAAAGAAAAAAAAGGAGAAAAAAAAAGTATTTGCTTCTTATCCTCTGAGGGATTCCCCTTAAACTTCGTTATCCTCTCACAATGTGTGAGTCTCTCTAAAGAGATAATTCTGCGTTGATCGACCCACTTTTAATCACAACGCTTTCGCACGTCACATGCACATACCAGCAGCATCATGCACGACACAATAATCATCCAGAGGAAGTCGGCCGAGTTATTCCTAAAGGTAACATCTTCCAGTGAGCTACAGTAGTATATTCTGCAGGGGGAAAAAAATGCACATCGTTTTGCTCATGAGACAGTGGCTACAACAAAGGGGTTAATATAAAAATCATCCCCAATTGCTCATCGTGTCCACTATGCTTGAATTCAGTGTGTGTATGTTTGCGTGTTTGCGTGTTTGCGTGTTTGTGTGTGGAGGGGTGAGTGGTGTGAACAGAAATATCCACATGTGTGAACGCGAATAGGTTTATATGTACTACCCCTGGTGGGGCATTTTCGCGTTCTCTTTCTTATGTTGTTGTAATTACAAAACGTAGGCATCCCAAAAAAAATGAAGCCCGAAGGATCCGAAGTACAAGAAGCAGGTGATGAGTCTCCAGTACTGCAGTGGAAAGGTCAGGCGATGAAGTGTGTTTTTGCCTTTTGCATATATATTACGGCATAAATATTTTGGACATGGAAAAGTGACTAAACCAGTGTTACACGTTAGGAGGACACACAGACGGAAGAATAAATCAGGTATGAAGGGGAGGAACGAAAACAAGTTCGTTTCTAAACTACTTAGGTGTGATGTTCAGTCCCCCTTTTTTTCATCATTACCTGATGCTCAGTCAAGACTAGGTTCCAATTTAGGTATAAGCTTAAGGGAGATATAACGTCCAGGGAGCATAGGACCATCAAAATGGACGAGAGGATGAGGTATAAGCGAGTTATTAGCGGAATTGTGCCGAGAAGCTCTCCTAACTGAACCATTTTCCCTTACTTCTGTTGACTGATCGGAAGGTCAATTCTTGCCTTTGCCCAAGTATCCCCAGATAGCAACTCGGTGGGGAATGCTTGCTGTACGTAAGGATTATCACACGTTTGCGTGGATTGCTTCAAGTTTGATCAAATTGCTACATGCGATGGTTATTCACTGCTCTTTTGGACTGCTAACCTTTGGGGGTGATTCACCAGGTGTGTCAAGCTTCTGCTAATCCGCTACGAATACTTATTCGCCAGTTTTTGCTATTCCTTTTTGCCGCAACTTGCCTTTTTTAATCGTCTTTACGTAGCGAGTGAAAAAATGTCAAAACACACATTTAGTCCCTTCGGGGTAAGAACGAGGGAAAATTTTTGCATTTCCGCTTGACCCATATATACATGTACACAATGTACGTGTCCTTTTGCGCACACATAACAATTGGATACTCCAACTCTCCCTCCCTTCGGGATTCCTTATCATGGCAAAAAAAATAATTAAATAATAATAATAAAACAGAATACCTTTACGAAAGAATGGTAAGGCGGAAATTGGCCACTTAAATTGAAGCACGTCGCACGGATTTGTTCATACTATAGTGTACCAACTTTTTTTTTCTGTCAAATAGGGCATTCTGAGTAAATTTATTTTTCCCATTTCGCACTTTTGTTTGTTTAATTTTTGTGTAAATCCTGTGCCCCATTCTTGGCTCTTAATTATGTTGCCACGAGCATGGCAAAAAATCCGATCGTCTGTTTTTTTTTTTTTTTTAAATTCATTTAATTTCTACCTTAAGAAATAAATATTTTTTTTTTTTTTTTTTTTTTACAAAAAAATGTGGAGAATTGCTCCAGACCAGTTAATCCAAACGTACGCACACAAGATTATTAAACCTACTTGATGCATACGTATGCGCACAGGAGTACGCGTATGTGTACAAATCCTCCATCATTTTAACGGGCGTGATCGCATAGGCCTTTTAAAATTCCTTACATAGGACACAGCTATGACTGCCTATAGTGGGGAGCCCACCTAAGCGCTCGTTCATGTTGTTCCTTTTTGGATCTCCTCAGTAAATAATGCGGAACATGTTAAGAAAGAGGGCGCACTCGAAAACTGTACTACGGATAAGAGAAGGCGCAGTACATGCTGGCATGTATTCCCCTTGGTGAACCCTCCAATGTCGTTTCCCGTTAAGTATATCTCGCATACGCGCATGTGTGACAATCCAGACGGTGTAAATGAGCACCTCCTATGAGGAATAAATGGAAAAAAAAAAAAAAAAAAATTGTTACCTTAACGAGGCAACACATTGGATGAGTTACAAATAGGATGGAGACATCGTTTAGTGGAAGTTCATTCAGAGGAATTTTCCGACATATTATGAAAGGGCGATTTTCCAGATTCCTTCACCATTTAACCGTATGGATATATTTGCATTGGTATTTGCACTACACATTTTATTCAATTTAATGGGCGCAAAGTTATTTGCTGCTTGTCACATGTATGGGTAAAGGCTACCACCTGTGTATAGGTAAATGTGAGATCCTATTTGCGTGGCCTGGGAGTTGGACATTTAATCACACATGCCACTGATCTCTTCGTCTGTTCGTCTGGGCTAAAACGAGTGGGGGGAGAGTAAGCGAAAGGGGAATACGCCCCACAAACTTCTTCGACCTTTTTTCTCTTTAATTTTTCCAACTAGCCAATTGCATATTGTGTAAAAATTATGACCTGTTCAGGTAAAAAAAAAATAAAATAATAATACCCCCCCCTTTGGGGGAAGAGGACTAATAACATAGGATAGCAAAAATAAAACAAATGCACCGCGTGCTGAACACCCGTTCATTCTACCTACAAAACGGAAATTCTTCTATCCTCTAGGTTTGGAAAAATCGGCGAATCACATTTTTTTCGCATCTCTGTGATTGCAAGACGGAATGGTAGAGAACGGCTCATATGCGTGACGACTACGCATATAAACTTGACGCCTTTTTTTTTTTTTTTTTTCTTTGTCTTTTTTTCATCCACGGTTTTTGCACTTGTCTATGTGTTGATTTGCGGCGTTATTAAGAAGGTTTTGCCCTCCTTCAGTTTTTTCTTCCTAGAAAATCGAATTTTTTTTTTTTTTTTTTACCTACGTTATCGTGCCAGCCCCTCCTTCATGGTTGTCCGATCGTCCAATTTTATCGAGCTGTCTATTCGTAGGAGACCCAAACGGTATTCGAGGGGAATACCCATATCTCCACATCTCACGCTAACGGAATGCATCTTAACATAAAAGGCATAGCAATGAATATGCAAAGAGGGGGGAAAAAGAAAAAAAAAAAAAAGAAAAAAAAATTCCTAAACCAGTTGAAAAGTTTTTTCCATATTGTAAGGACAAAATTTTGGAATGTAGAAGGATACAAAAGGAATAAGAGAGTGTCCATACTATATTATAATGATGATGAATACATAAGCGAAAATAATAGTAACATCATCGTGACGGTGTTTCTTTCCCCCGTGCGGTCATTTCTCCGGAACAAGGCAAGGACAACTATAGGGAGGTTTTTAAAATGGATTGGGTTTTTCCACATATGGGAAAATATTAAGCTCTTCGTTCCATTTCAAAATGGAAGATATGAGACAAGAACAAAAGATCTGGAAGGGGAACAGAATCAAATCACCCTACATAAGCTAGATCGATGCGTTTTCCTTGACGCAATAACCGACAACTTGTCCAACAAACACATAATACAAATATGCAAAAATTATTTAACGAATATGTTATTTTATATGCACAATGGGGACTCCACTAATGGGAACGTAAATTATAAGGAGAGTAAAGAAATAGCAAAAATAAAAAAGTTGTTTATCCACAAGGTTAACAATTTAAAGGCCTTCAATGCAGAAAATAACCTCTACATCAGTGATGATTCCTTAATAAAAAGAATTATGGTTCGAGACAGTACGGTCACACATCATCATTATCATAGAAGCGAAATGAAGGAGCCCAGTAATTTTTGCAAAATAAGGAAATACGAGAAAGACTGTGTGAGTGCATACTACATTCCAAATGGGAATCCTTTAAGGAGTAACAACAACGGAGAGTATATTTGTATGAACTACAAGAACAGGCATCATTTAATATTTCGCTTGATTATTAACCGGATTAGAACATTTTATTTTTTCGTTTTTTTAATATCCTTTTTACTTCAACAATCATATCATTTTAGGACAAATAATTATAAATACTTTGCTCTTAGTTTTTTTTTCCTCTTCTTCGTTTCTGCATTGAAAGATCTTTACACGATAACTCAGAGGATTGCCACTGAGCGGGAGGTTAATTCTAAAGCGTGTAGGCGAGTCACTCCTGTTGGCTTGGTGGATATCCCTTGCTCTGAGATCAAGGTAAGTCTTAGCAAAATGTGCACGTCTTGGGGAGGGGAAAACGCGCCAAAAATAGGATCAGGATTTCTCTCTTCTATACGTGCCCCTTCTCTTATTATTCGTGCGAACAATCCTCCTTCTCAATGAGATGTTTATCTTTTTTAATCCATTTGTCATTTGTCCATCCCTCCCTCTGAAGGTGGGCGATATACTCTACCTAGAAGAAAACGACGAATGTCCCGCAGATCTGGTTCTCCTAAAATGCAGCCACGATGATGTATATGTGTGTTCAAAAAACCTGGACGGAAAGACGGACCTTAAAATGAGGAAGAGCATTCTGCTTACATCTTACTTACCAAGTATATATGATCTCTTCAGGTTAAAAATAAAAGTGATGCTTCAGAAACCGCATAAACGTTTGGACAGAATGAATGGCATATTTATGCTTACTAATTATCATTCCTTTGTTAAGCGTATGTACAGCGACTTGGTGTGTTTACAGAACACATTTTTCAAAAATGCTAATGAGAATTTTCATCCTGCCAGCGAAGTTTTTAATTATGTCATTGAAGACACCTACATTGAGAAGACATACAAATGTGTGGATTTCCTGATACGGGTGTCTGCAACTCCTTTGGAGGAATCATCTGTCGGGGAAGCTTCCATAAGTTCGTCATCCAAGGAGGGAAAAATTGCCCCAACTGGAGGGATAATACGCACTGATAAGTCTGCCCATCTTGGCCACCTCTGCAGCACCAACTTGGTGAACCGACCAAGCGAAGCACAGGACACCCATTTCGAAAGCTACATCAGTAAGTTAGATTCTCAGAACTCATCACCCATTGTACGTGATGAAAATGAAGAACACTACAAAGAGCAGATTGGAACAGAAAATATCATCTGGTGTGGTAGCAAAATAGTGAGGGGAAAAGTATATGGTCTCGTCGCCTACGCAGGAGCAGATAAAAAAACAAGTATTATAGTGAGTAGAGGAAAAAATATAACAGATGAAGATTGTAGAGCTAAAAGGAGAGCATTTCATATGTGGTTAATTTTGGTATTAATAGTATGCCTCTACTTGTGCTTACAAGGAGAAGGTCCACTTGGAACAAGTGCCTTAATAAATTTTGTTAGGTACTTCCTCCTGCTACTCCCATACACGCCCTACGTGAATAACATGTATGTTTTCTTAATCAATAGAATTACGTTTCATATGTTACTGAAGCGACAAGCCATTCCACAATTCTCTCTGCCTAACGTTGACATCGCTGATCGGATTAGCAACACGTCTTTCCTTCTATGCGACAAGGATGAAGTGGTGGATAAAGTGGGGTTGAAGTTACGCGGAGTTCACTTTCTGCTTGGCGAGCTGGAAGAGAAGAATGGGGGTAATAGGCACAATGAGGGTTGTGGTGGTGGTCACAAGGGTAACCTTCCCTACTGGAGATGCTTCCTGCAAGCACTCCTAAATATTGTAGACTTCAACTCCTACCTGTGTGCACCATCCACAAAGGGATCACAGAAAAATTGCACACTTTTGAAATGCATAGACCGGCACAAACTACCAAATGGCGGAGGAAACAAGGGAGACAAAACGGATAAGCTGTACAGAACAGTCTTCAGTGATATCTTAAATTACACTGCGGATAAATCGAATAAAATGTTTTTAACTCTTCTATGCATGCTATTTTGCAATGTAACAATGCTTAGCAGAAGAGGAGGTTTAAAAAAAAATGGAAAAGAGCACACACTACATTCAAAGTGGGATTCCATTTACTCTCCATGTTTGGAGGAGAACGTTTTCATAGACTTCGTGAAGTCTTGCGGCATGGACATTTTTAAAAAAAATGCTTCCAAAATTGCCGTTGGAATTTTAATTCCTACCATTACACATAACGAAAAAGGGAAAAACAAAACACATATTGTGAGTCGAAATAGAAAGACCAAAGGGACGGAGAAAAATGTGTGCAAGAATTTAGATGAACACTCTTCGGAGGGGAGGAAAAAGAAAAAAAAAAAAAAAAAAAAAAATTTGCCTGAACATGTCAGGCAAAAATGTTGGCATTTTAAAAATTCACTACAAAATGGGGGTATTTTTAAATTATCCAACGTGGCTGAAAAGGTAGACATGGGCGAGGTGAAATGTGAGCGATTACGCATGTGTAATAACGAGTGGAAGGAACGTTCACGAAGTAACAGTAGTAACGGTTGCAGAGGTGGGTATAACATCACCTGTGGGAAAAGGCGCATCGCGAGAAATGGTGGACACCATCATTGCCGCTCAGGCAGTGGGGACCAAAAGGGAAAAAAGAAAAAGGTGAAGACATATAACTTTGAAAAGATAGAAGGATTATCTCTAGACTGTAACGACAAAGTCATATGCATGCTCATATCGTACAATGAAAAAATATTTAATTTGGTTAAGGGACCTGGGGAGAAGATTGCTAATATGTTGTCTTGCGAAAAGCGAAAAAAGAAACTAAGGTCGATTTCAGGATCCTTCTGTGCCAAAGGCTTTCGTGTAGTTGTTTTTGCGTATAGAGAAGTTGCACAGAACGAATTAGATGAATACAAAAGGATTAGCAACGAAGAGCAAAAGAAACTTTTTTTTAAAAATGTGTTCGCTAACAATGTAGTTGTGCTAGCCATTGCGACGCTAAAGGAAGGTATAAACGAAAATGCAAAGAAGTGTCTGGATTTGTTCAAAAGAGCAAAAATAAAAACGTGGATTCTCTCTGGGGAGAAGAAGGAGAGTGTTATAGCTACCTCCACGTCTTTACAGTTGCTTACACAAAGGAATTACCTTTGTCATCTAAGTAGGAGAAGACTCACACGGCTGGTACGGAACAGAATGGGGGCATTCAATACATTCCAGAGTAGTCCCCTATCTGGTACCTACACCAACTGTCCTTTCCCCTTAGGGGTACCATCTCCCAGTGGAAGTATAACGTTTCGAAAAGGAACCTTACCTGTGTGCTACCTCTGCAGTGAACACTGTGGTGGATGTGATCACGACGACTGTGTCATGAAAAAGAATAGGAGTTCACACAAATTGGTTTTTCCCAGAGCGAATGCGATAGATGAAACATGCGCTTCCAACGGATGGGTCAACGTGGGTATCCATACTAACGGGGAGAACAAGAACGAAACAGTAAATTGCCTTGAAGATAAATTAGAGAATACCCGACAGATATGTGGGGAAGCGAATACGGTTTCTTTTCATCTCCCACTTGAAAATGTCTTACCCAAAAGGACAACTAAAATGATTTCACTACAAAGGGATGGAGCATTAACAAATGCACTGAGCGAAATGCTGTACCATTTTAGCTACCCCTTTATGGGGGCCGAGAGAAAAAGGAAACTTGAAGGGAAATATAAAGAGGGGAACGTACATTTCGATAAGGAAAGTCCAGCTGACATTGAAAATGAACAACACTTCTATCGAAAAAGCGATACACAAAAGAAAGTGCGTAATGGTCCTTCCCCACATAACCGTGTGTACATCGTGAAGGGAGACATAATTGACTACTACTTGAAACACAGGAAAAAGGAATTCATAAGAGCACTAACCCAAGCTAGGTGTGCCCTCTTCTACGACTGTAATTCTATCCAAAAGGGGAAGATAGCCAGATGTCTGCGCACTGTAACAGATGGAAAACATAGGGGTGAGCTTCTATGCTCAGTAGGAAACCATGCGAAAGACATAAACATGTTTAATGAATCGGATATAGCTATCCGTGTGAATAAACATAGAGGCACGAATGTGAGCAATCTCTACGCAGATATGGAGGTGCAAACTTTTGAAGATCTTGGGTGTATATTTTTTTTATATGGTTACAGAATTAGTTGGAATGTTCATTCCTTCCTTGTGGCTAGCTATTACAGAGGATTTACATTGTTATTTCTACAATTTTTTTTTTCTTACTTTTTCGCTAGTTCGTTATCTATCTTGTCCAATAATTTCCTATTCACATTTTTCGCTCTTTTGTTCATCATCACGTTTGTGATGATATCCACTCCGGAGAATGATGATGCGCGGATAGGATACACCGGTGGAGCTAACTACCAACTGTTGCGGAGAAATGCAGTGCGCAAGGGAAATTTACAACGAAGGTTGTTTTCCCTAAAATGGCTTTGTGCTACAATGTGGATGGCACTATACCAGGGCTTTGTCCTGTTTATGCGGGGTTATTGCTCGCACTACGCGTGGGGTGGTTTCCCCGCTTGTGCTAATCCCATAGGCCACCACTCCACTGTACCAGATCACCACTACCGCCTCGGCATGCATAACGAAATCTACGTGTTTCCTCCTTTATTTATCACGCATATATTCCACAGTGTGTTTTTCCTTTCTGCATCAAAAAGAAAATTTTATTTCCTCCCGCTTGCAGCCTTATTTATTTTATTTTTAATTGCCTACAAAATGTTATTAAGTTCACTACATCATTTTCGCTTGCCATTTTTTTTCCAATTAGATTTGGCCTTTTGTGCATACACTTCTGTTACTCTTGTCATTCTTAATGTGCCGCTTGTTATATATTATGTGTTTTTAAAATGCACAACGGGGAGGGCAAAATCGGCAGTTAGGCATATGAACCAATCTTTTGAACGTCTGTGTTCTGGTGCCCATCAGATTGTTCATATTGGGAGTGTCAGTTCTTCCTTCGATACCGTTCCCTCGTTTTGTAAGTGACAAGGAGGGCGGGGGGGAATAATTCTTTTTTTTTTCTTTTTTTCTTTTTTTTTTGTGTGGGATGATGCCCAAATTGAACACTTCACGGAGGACATAATTCCACTACTCACCCTATGCACTTGCATATACTCATATGTGTGTGCGCCAGATTTGCTACATGAATGCATATACCAGTTTGTACGTAAATGTGGTCCTGTAAGCCTACCCCTCTCCCCCCCTTGGGTAATTTCACCCCGTCCCATTAAGGAAAATGGGGAAGGTTTTTTTTTTTTTTTTTTTTTTTTTTTTTCCGTTTGGTGTGAACTTTTTTAGAATAACTAACTTTGGAAAATGGTGTTATCTAGTATATACGTAAAGGAATTATTTTTTTCGTTTTTTTTTTTTTTTTTTTCTTTTCCCCCACCTTTTTCGGGGTGCCGAGGGGGTGGTGAAGCTCCTCCGTTGTTTTAGCAAATATGGGGGAACAAGTATACCCCTATTGCTACCACGTTTTTCACATACTTTTTTCCTGCGCATTTTGACAAATACAATTTTCATTTCACTTTTTTCTCATTTTGAAGAAAAATTCTGGATGGGAAATATTTCCATCTTTTTCTTCTTTTTTTATGTAAAGCGGAAGAATAATTAGCGGCGAGGGGGAGGAACCAAAAAGAAAAAACGAAAAGAAGAAAAAACGAAAAAAAGAAAAAATGAAAAAAAGAAAAAATGAAAAAAAAGGGGGGACCACTTTTTCCCCTAATAAATTTGGGGGCCAGCAGGAAAAAAAAAAAAATAATAATAAATAAATAGGGGCAACGTTATATGGAGTATATATTTATTTAAAATTACAGAGGAGGCAAATCGATGGGTGATAGGGCCGCAAGGGGCAAGGTTTTGCGCACCAGGAGGTAAAATATAATATATATAAAAGTATACCTATACATAAAGGAATATACTTATATATAAAAAATATACCTGCATAAAATGTACCCCTAATATAAATATACCTATATAATTATACCTATAAAAAATATACCAACATAAAAATAATATATATATAAAAATATATAATACATGTTTTACCGGTACAAGGAAAAAAATATGGGCGCTTTCAGGTACATGCGAGCCATTTTTACCGCCACGCAACTGCATACACTTGCCGGTCGTGCGCTATGCTCGTATATCCTTTTGCATACAAAACATATTGAGAGAAAAAATTGTTCCTTCTTCTTGGTATATATTTGCCCCCCCCCTTTAAATTATTTGAAGAAGCCTTTGTGTCGTAACGAGTACTTAGGCTTTTAACAGTCGGCCACCACCACAGCATACAATAAACACAGAATAGCATACAGGCAGATATATGCTCATCAGTATAACCACATTGTTTTATAAATACCCGCGTGCTACCCTCCTATGCATACCATCATATATTTATATGATATATAACATATATAGTGTACTAAATAAATATAATCTTTCCCCCATGCAGTAAAAAAAAAAAAAAAAAAAAAAAAAAGGTGGCTTACGCAAGTAGAGCTTATTTTTAACTTCAAAAATAACAACCCCCAAAAAGCGCATAAAACCGTTGGTTTTCTTTCTTTCTTTTTTTTTTTTTTTTTTTTTTTTTTTTTTTTTTTTCCTGTTCCTTTTTTTTTTTTTTTTTTACTATAGTTTTAAATATATCCTTTTGAAAAAAAAAAAAATAAAATATTAAATTAAAAGAAAATTTAAAAATATTTTTTCTTTCCCCCAAAAAAGTATCAATCCAAAACAAAACGTCGAAAATTCCCTATCCCAAGAGAACCTTTTAAATCTTTCATAAGTTTTAATTAATTTGTACAAAGTCGTATATACATATTATATACATATATTATATCTATAGATAAAATCCCACAATCTCGCGTTTTAGTATCCCCGCGTACGTTTTCTCTTCACATAAAAGTAAAAAAGCAAAATAAAAAAAAAAGAACATAACGTTAGCATAACGTAAATGTAACGTTATAGTGCAACTCAACGCTACAGAAGAAAGCGAAACATAAGCTTTTTTGTTGTACATAAAAAAAAAGAAAGAAATATAATTGTTATAGTCCCCCTGCGTAGTCAGTCATATATATTATCCCCCCAACGTTTATGTTTTATTTTCATATAACGCCTGAATTGAATGCTGATATTGTAAATGTGAAGCGATATTTTATATACGTACATTTCTCACCACGTACAAGTTTTTATTTTATATAAATATACGTACCTGCACCCCAGTACGTGCTGCTCCATGGAAAGAACATTTCTTTAATAACCTTTTTTTTTTCGCTCTTCATTCTTTTATAAACCCCCCTTGTAGTTATCAGGAAAAACAGTCAAGTCGACTGCATATGCATTGTACATAGTGTATCTAATTGTACTATCCACGTTAAGCTTATCTACTTAAACGTATTTTTTATGTAAGTCGCGCTTTTTTTCCTGGCGCCGCATTTACGAAACATTGCCTGTAATGTTCACATATACGTATTGTAATAAATGTTCTTCGTTTAGTAAACCCAAACGGAGAGGACTCTACAAATAACTTGTACACATATATATATTTCGTGCGCACGCACATTACACGCTTTTTGTTCTTTAGTCAATCTCCATTGCGGAACATATTAACCACCACCTCGAGGACACACCTTTTACCCCACAGGTAAAATTCGTGTTATCGTGTGTGTGTGTATGTGTGTGGGGGTTCATCATCCACGTTTTTGCTAGTGGAGCGGAGCGTTTACGTGCTTGTGTGTGTGTGTGTGTGTACCCGTTCGCATATTTAGCGACACATATAGCTGCATATGTAACCTGTGTGTGATTGTTCACCTTTTCTTTCTAACCATCTGACGACTACGTTCTGTTCGGCACTATATATTCATTCTTTTATAAGCAAGCCTTTTTGAAAGCATATTACCATTAGCCGACACCATTATATTGTTGCCTTTCATGTGTTACAGTTGTCCATCTGCTCTGATCTAGCTGAACGCGGGGGACTCACTTTGCAAAACCTTTTTCACAATATGCTCTAACCAAGTCATATATATATATACATATATATTTAAAAATTTTTTTTGCGCACCTCAGATTAAGTAAAAATGAGCACCAAGGACGAAAAATTTACCAATGAAAATGACATTGAAGGAAATACTGAAGAAATCGTTGACACATTTGACGCACTTGGCTTGAATGAAAAATTATTAAGAGGTATTTATTCCTACGGTTTTGAAAAACCATCAGCCATTCAGCAAAGAGGTATTAAGCCAATATTGAATGGATACGACACCATTGGTCAAGCACAATCGGGAACGGGAAAGACTGCCACCTTTGTCATTTCTTCTCTTCAGTTAATTAACTACGATGTTGTTGCATGCCAGGCTTTAATTTTAGCCCCAACCCGTGAGTTGGCTCAACAAATCCAGAAGGTAAATTTGATGACAGAAAATACGTGATTATGCGATAGCCACGTGTGCATGTTGATCGAAGGAGGAGGCATCGTGGTTAAGCCTCCCCGCTTTTTTTTTTTTTTTTTTTTTTTTCTCTTCCTTTGCACCTGTATTAATTTGTTTGAATTTGTTTTTAAATTTTAAATATTTATGAAAATTTTCTCCATTTCTTTCCCTCTCCCCGCGTAGGTTGTTTTGGCCCTGGGAGATTACCTCAAGGTTAAGTGCCACGCTTGTGTCGGAGGAACCGTCGTGCGAGAAGACATAGACAAACTGAAGCAAGGTGTGCACATGGTTGTTGGAACCCCTGGTAGAGTGTACGATATGATTGACAAGAGGCACTTGGGAGTGGATAGGTTGAAATTATTCATTTTGGATGAGGCAGACGAAATGCTCTCTAGAGGATTCAAGGCACAAATATATGAAGTTTTTAAAAAGTTGGTCCCAGATATCCAGGTTGCCTTGTTCTCTGCCACGATGCCACAGGAAATTTTAGAACTGACCACCAGATTTATGAGAGACCCAAAAACTATATTAGTCAAAAAGGACGAATTAACGTTGGAAGGTATCCGACAATTTTACGTGGCCGTGGAAAAGGAAGAATGGAAATTAGACACCTTATGTGATTTATATGAAACACTAACCATCACCCAGAGTATTATATATTGTAACACCAGAAAAAAGGTCGACATTTTAACCCAGGAAATGCACAACCGACTTTTTACCGTATCCTGCATGCATGGTGATATGGACCAGAAAGACAGAGATTTAATTATGAGAGAATTTAGGTCGGGCTCAACAAGAGTTTTGGTTACCACCGATTTGTTAGCTAGAGGTATTGATGTCCAGCAAGTGTCCCTAGTCATTAACTACGACTTGCCCACCTCGCCCGACACGTACATTCACAGAATTGGTCGTTCCGGTCGATTCGGTCGTAAGGGAGTTGCCATCAACTTTGTCACCAACGACGACAAGGAGAAGGACAAGTTGAAGAAAATCGAGTCCTACTACAGCACGCAAATTGAGGAGATGCCTTTGGAGGTACTTGCGATGGAGCAACGAACAGCATTAGCATAAATGCGTTCTCACATATAAACACATATATATATATATTTATTTATTTATTTGCGTAATTGCCACACACGGTTGCATAATTTTCCCCCTTTTTTTTCCCCATCAGGTTGCGGATTATTTGTAAACCCCCTTTTTTTTTTTTTTTTTTTTTTTTTTTTTTTTCAAAGAAGCCAGAAATCAGTACTAGAGTTCACGTGGGAGATACATTTTTAAGACCAAAGATACTTTGTAAATGAGAATTGTACATTTAAAAAAAAAAAAAAAAAAAAAATTCATCCTATTCTATGCTGTATTATACATTTTCAAACTGCCATATAGTGTTCTTATTATACAACCATATCAAATGTGCGCATGCGTATGTTATGAGTATATGGATATGTATGTGCGTAAGTTGTGCATATGCGTGCATATGTATTCATGTATATATGTACACATATATATGTGCATACATATGTGTGCGCAGCTCCTTGTCCATATGCATACCTGCATGCCGAGTGTATATGCGCGTATTCCAGGCGTTCATGTTTGTGTATATGCGGCGTGAAGATATGTCTACACATCACAGCACATACAAGTGGATATATTCTTCCCTGTATTAATATTTTTTTTAATATATAAATACAGGGAGATAAATAAATATATACACGCATATATATTTATTTATATGAACAATAACGGCAGACCGTGTGTAGTGTTTTTAATTTGTTGCTCGCCTCTCTCATCTTTGAATTAATTTTCAAGTAATATAGCATATCTAACATATCATATATAATAAGTGCATACTTACACATACATACATGCATACATATATACATATATATATACAAAGGTGGATACATATTATATATATTTATTTTAAAGCCCCATTTATTTTTTTTTAAAAGAATATATAAAAACACATTTTATGTTGTATCAAATTAACAAACAGAAAAAAAAACTGAAACACACAATGTACTTTATAAAAAAATTATTCTATTTCACAACGTGTGGGATGACACAGGATGAGGATGATGCTCAAATTTGATGTCACCTTTTTTAATAATGAATTGCTGATGGAGTGAGTCTGATATAAGGCCACCGCCAAAATTGAGCCGTTTTTTTAAAATTGCATTTTACCAGCTATATGACACATTCCTTCAGACTAATAATCATGTTTCGGATTAATAAAAAAAAATAACATCCAATTGTGGTTCTTTCCCCGTGTACAACTACTAACCAGGAAGGGAGAGTAGCAAAACCTTTTGGTACCCAACATGGGCATCGAGATTTTTTACATGAAAAACATGGTTTCATTATCTTAAATAGAAGAAATGTCTTATTTTCTTTCTAATTACAAGTGTAAAAGAATAAAATAAAATAACAGATCGTGTTGTTTGTCACGATATGAACAAATCGGGATATATATGCAGAAAGGAGGGCGAAAAGGCGTGGGGCACGATATTTCGATGCATTCTCTTATATACACATAGAGGTAATTAATGTATGTACCTCGATTAGGGGAACATCTAAGCAGGGAAGCCAATTTTTGGAATTATTCCACGTGTCCATTCTTTCCTTTTGGAGGGGGGGAGGACCTTTTCTGGCTAGCTGTAACGTGTTTTGGCTAGTTTTTTTTTTTTTTTTTTTTTTTTTTCTGTGTAGCTAAAAATACGGATAAAAATTATGAACAGTGCATGCAATAAAAAAGAATAGAAAAAAAGTAGAAAAATTTTTAACTTTTAACATTTTGTTATGCTCTTTTCCACTATTTTCTCTTTTGTTTTTTTTTTTTTTTTTGCGCCCTCACTACATATGTAGTTCCACATTTACAAGTAACAAAGAGAGGTGAGATGCACCAAATGGTGCGTCTTTTCTCTTGTTACATCAGCTCATCCTTTAGGTTTCCGCGATTATGGAGAGCCAATTCATACTATGAGAGGACATATTTCCCTGCGAGGAACTTCTCCTCAGAGTAGAACGCAGCGCATACTACTCTCTTCTCGAACAGCCTCCCATTAAACATATACTGGGCCTTCCTGGCCGTAGTTTCATCGGCGTAATGAAGGAAAATTTTGCCGACACCTTCCGTGTAGGACAAATCCTTATTTGGTTTGGGAATTACAATATTTTGAAGTGGTCCATATTTTTCAGCTTCTTCTTTAATATCCCTTAATATTTCCTCATACTGACTATCGATAATTAAATCCTCCTGAAAAACAGCATTGGTGAGTTGAACCACTCGAGAGGATTTTTCACCAATTTTTCTGGAGGCCTGAATTTGCAATCCTATGATGGAATTGCTCAGAATTTTCTGTGAAATGGAATTTGGCAAAAGTGACACTGGCAAATCGACACTACCACTTCCTAAACTTATGGTGTTTGCATTTTGCGTACTATTTTGGCTTTTTCCGAATGTAGCTTTTTTTACGCTAAGTATATTCTGCCCGCACACAAAGCCATTCAAAGCATGCATGGCAATAGGTGTGCAGTTACTATCTTCATATTCAAAGAAGCCATAGCCTTTATTCAATCCAGTACTTTGATCTTTTATAACGTTAAATCCTTTTAGTTTCCCAAACTGCTGTAGCAGGTCTCTTATCTGAACATCTCCCAAATCGTGGGGCAAATTTTGTATATATAATTTGTTGTCATCATCTCCTGTGCTTCTTACTGGAGCGATTTTTATGGGCTTCACCATTTCGAATACTTCGTGCTGAATATCTGTAAATACAACAGTTAGTGCTGGATCCCCTCCTGGGGGGGGAACGAAATCATGTGGTCTAGCTATGCGTAAAGCATAATTATTAAACGTAATGGCATCTAGCCTTAGACAAAGCCATGTAATTTCAAGGCTTCTAAATTCTAGAAAACAAAACCTAGATTCAACGTTAAATATTTCACACTTCAATATTGGCATCAATACAATGTCTCCTATTTTTATTTCCAAACTCGAATCTTTTATAATTGATCCTAAGGTGTTGTTGAAAAAATCTATTAACTCTTCTTGTTTTGAATTAGGCGGAATGTTACCAATGTATAATTTCCTTTGCTTTTTATCTCCTTCTACTTCATAGGGATTTCTAACTATTGGGGTTACTTTGTTATTTGCTCCTAAACCATTAGCTAGTGCTAAATTCTGCTGTTGCAGTAATCCATTGGCACTGTTATCTAGCAAATGGTTTTTTAATAAATTTTCATCTACAGTATCCCATTTTGTCTTTTTTTTTTTTTTTGTTTCTTTACTTCTTCTTTCGCTAGAAGAGGATCTGTCTTTCCTGTCATATCCTTTTCTATTTCCTGTGCTTCCACTAGAATGTTCTCTATCACTACTATTTCTGGAACTTCTTTTTCTTCTTCTTCTCGACCTGTGGTGGTGTCGATGATGCCTATCATCACTGCTGCTGTCGCTATCACTGTCACTTAACCTCTTGCTCCTATCTCTTCTGTGTCTGCTTCTGTGTCTACTTCTATGCCTTCCTCTGCTTCTGCTTCTACTGCGATGTCTTCCCCTGCTTCGGCTCCTGTGTCTGCTTCTGCTTCGATGCCTGCCTCTGCTCCTGACCAGATCCTTGCTTCGAATTCTTTCTAAGCTTCTCTCCCCTTCTCTGTCTCTATCTCCCTCTTCGCTTCTCTCTCTTTCTCTGCTCCTATGTCGGTGCCTACTTACATTTTCGCCTTTCTCTTCCACGCCCCTTTCTCCGCTTCGCCTTTTCCTTTTAGAAGAGTGGCCTTCTTCGCTGCTTGATGGCACATCCTTGTGCTTTCTTTTGCTTTGTCCCTCCTCTTTGTTCTGGTCCTTTTCTATACTTGCCCCCTGACTGCGTTCGCTCGATTTGAGCTTCTCCTTAATTATTTTCATCTTTTCCTGTAGGTCACTGTTTGCCCTTTCTCGACTTTTCTCTTTTACCTTTTTTTCGTCTGATGGGTTGTTTCCAGTTAAGCTTTCCTTCTCAGTAAGCTCGCTTTTTTTTTCGCGCGACAAGCTGCGTCTTTTCTTATGTGCCTCGTCTGCGTCTTCTCCACCCTCATGAGTCGATTCTTGTGGCAGTTGTTTTGATTGTTCCGATGATGGCTCCTCCTCCTCCTCCTTTTTATTTTTTTTCCCCTTTTTCACACTTATGGGTTTATCGGTGTTCTGCTCTGCGTCAAGGCTCGTTTCCTTTGGGGCACTGCCATCGTTGGTATCGCCCTGGTTTACTTCACTTTCACCAACATTACCAGTGCCACCGATATCATCGTTGCCATCTGTACTCTTTTTGTTAGGCGCCTCCTTATTTTCCGATGAACCTTTTTCACCCTTGGTAGCCTGACTCTTGGTCCCTTTCTTTGTGGAAGGCCTTCCCCTTCGAGTTGTACTTGCTTTCGGAACCTCCTCCTCATTCAGTTCCTCCTTGACTTCCTTTTCGTCTTCCCTTGGGTTTCCGTTTGCTCCTTCATTATTTGGTTTATCTGCATCGGTACCTGCGTCCTCGTCTTCCTTGCTCTCGTCCTTACCGCCAAAGTAGCTTCCGACTGCTTTCCGCCACATTTCCGTATCCCCACTTGGCAATACGAGTGTATAAACGATTACATTTATTTATGTAACTGTGCGCATTTACGCGTTGTTCCACTGAATGGTATGCGTGTGGAAATATATTCTTCCTTGTGGACGCCCTAAAGCGGCTTTTCTCTATTTTGCGCTATTCTGCTTTTGTTTCTCTTCCTTAGGAAGATCCCCCATGAGCATATGTAGCTTTCTCTTTTTGACAACTTCCTATTCTTTTCTATTTATTCCGAATAGCCATATTTTTTTATGTTTTTTTTTTTTTTTTTTTTTTTTTTTTTTTTTTTCTCCTTCGACTCAGCCGGGAAATATATATAGAAAAGAATTATATGCTTCGCTTTCCCTGTGGGGTCAAATTAGGGGAAAGGAAAAAAAAATGGAATAGGCGTTATACCTTTTTCGGCAAATATGTTTTGCTATCTTTCTTTGCACGCGAGCACGAACAACCCCATATAAATAAAAATAAAAATATACGTACATGTACATTATGGTAGCTTATTCTGCACAAAATTATGTGCGCTGGAATAATTGCCTCCCCGCATCATTCCCATGTAACCATATCAATTTAAGTAACTATACCTGCAGAGCTATCATTTTTTTTTTTTTTTTTTTTTTATTCACAGAAGAGAAGTAATAGTATTTTATATGTTACGCATATTGTTGGTGTGAAAAGGAAAAATAAGTTCGACGTCTTCACCTCTATGCGCTTGTACATATTTTTTTTTTTATGTATGTGTTCATGGATGATAATTTTCCCGCTGCCTAAAATGGGGAAAACTGGAGTGGTTCTTCTTTCTCCATTTGCGAGCTCAGTGGAGTGGGAGTTTCACAAAATACCTATGGTAGTAGGCGCGCACGGATAAACATTTCATGCGTATATACCTATGTGGATAAAAAAAAAAAAGAAGAAGAAAAAAAAAAAAGAATCACCAAAAAGTATGCCCGTCCCCCTTGGATTTTCTAAAATTGACCTGAGGGGGAGGTACACGAATGTGACTACAGTGATATACATTTCATTATTTATAGCCTTCCCCATTTGTCCCATTTCTTAAGGCAAATTATGGGAGCCATTTCATGGGAACGAATGGAGTATGTATAATTAAAGTGGTAAAAAGGTGGCTCGCCATGTTTCACTTCCTTTCGTATGGAGAGACTTTCCCAGTCTACATGGTAACTATGTAACTTGTACCGTTACGCTAGTACATTTAAATAGAAAGTGCTACCCATTTTTTTTTTTTTTTCTTTTTTTTCTTGTTCACCGAACCTACAAAATTATCAGTTTCGAAGCCGACTTGTTGTTGCATTACTTGTTGCGGCGTTAAGTAGACGGGAAAGGTGGAGACTCATCCTAAAAGGGTGAAGGCGGCTTCTTACGTAAGATCGGCATGAACGGTTACATGGATTGGGGGAGAGGAAAATGAGGGGGATGGGAAGTACATACTATGCATGTAAAGTCTGCTGCGAAATCTGTTTCGCTCATATGCATCCCTTCCATAGGTGTGCCGCAGACATATTGTGAATGGGTAGTGAAGTAAACAATATTCTCCAATTCTTCACACATTGATAATCACCCCCTCCCTTACTGCGTGCATCGTATGTTGTGGGAAAAAGCAAAGTAGCTGTGTTTGCCTTGTCCCCACTTTTCTAAAAGGAACCCTTTGGCTACTTTTCCTGCCATCCCATAAACCCTGATGAAAAATTACAGCTTTTTTTCAGTTTGTCAGAATTTCACACAAAATTGCACTTTTCATTAGAAAGGGATTTTTAAAAAAAATTAATTCTGTTATCGAATTTAATCAAATTGGAAAGATGGTACCTTGTCACTGATGACTATCCCATTCAAGGGGGGGGGAAAACGCATACATATATTGGTACACCCGTGCAATTCCTTTGCGCGCTCCACCAGGGGAACACGCTGTGGATGGAATGCCAATAGCATCGATGTGCATGTACAGAACTTTTGTCTTAATGGGGAAATGCATACGACATAAACGCCTCGGTAGAACAGGGATTTGAGTCCTACGTGTCATCGTAAAAATCGCTCTTCTTGGGAGCACTCTGTTTTACATCCTCGAAGACATTCGAGCTGGGGTCGTCAAAATCTTTGTAGTCACTCTTCGCGTTGTTGGCTAGGAGGTGAAAATTCTGGTTTCTGAAATTCTTTGTTTTTTTAAAAATATTCTTACTTAAATTGCTTTTCGAATAGCCAGAATTATATTTTTTTTCCATCATAAAAAGGAAGTGAAAACTGTGCGGGGCTTCGTAAAAGCATTTCTTCATTATCTCTGCTTCTGTCTCTGTGATGAGCTTCAATTTAAATTGGCTATGTTTAATGAAGATGTGGTTAGGGACATCCTTAATGTGGTTGAAAAGTTTCTTGCACTTTGCACAACGTATTTCGCTTTTTCCGTCGCTATGGGGATTATCAGTTGTTTTCAAAATATAATTATTTTTCAATATGTCCATAAATTCTTTTGTCTTTTCGATTTCTATTTGTTCATTGTAGTTTGCATTTATGGCATCTTTAATTTCTGCCTCAAAGTGGAGAAGCCATTTCAGTTGGTATTCCGACAAGCTATCCACGTCGTTAAAGTATTTGTTCTTTAGGCCTTGTACATGGGGACAGTTGGTGGGTTGTTCATTTGGATTGGTTTCGTGATTTGGTTGGTTTTCCCCTGTAAGTGCTGCCTTCGCATGGCTATCATGGTTGTCGTCTTGGTATTCATCCGCTGAGTTCTTTATCCAGTGTTTGGCCTGTCCAGGTTCCCCGTATTGCTCCAACTTGCTTACGTTAAAATTTTCGTAAAAAATAGGGATCAAGTTGTTGTAGAACTTATTCTGCATGTTCACACGAAGGTAGAAGTAACCACACTCTCTCACCATTTCATCGTACGTGTTGAATTTCCTCGCTGAGTAGTAACAAAAGTTATGCACAAATCGAAGATACATAATTAAGATGTCTAGCTTTTTTGTAACACTGAGATTTTTGTTCTCTTCGATTATGTCTATGATAGGGCTGTCCCTCAGTTGGTCGCCATTATTCTGAATATTACTTGGTGCAACTGCTTCAGGCGTTACATCACCTACCTCCCCATCCGCTTGTTCCTCCCCCAATTTCCTCTTCTTTTGCCTGATTTCGATATAGGCCTCTTCCCGTATGCGCTCCATCAAATCAGCGTCTATATGGCAAGAAGCGTCCAATTTCCTAACCAAAATTTTAGCCTTCTCATAATCAGCTTTAATTACCTCTATGTGAGAACAAATAGGGGGGCAAATTCGAAAATCCACGTAGTTGTAAATATTCCTTTTCACATTATTTAAGTACCAACCATTTATTTGAACATTTCTTGGTTTTTCACGGAGAGCACTTAGAAGTTTTGTCATTTTGCTGTGCTTTCTAAAGTATATATTTGCCTTTCTGTAGAAGGAAGGAACTGTGGAGATGGACAAGGAGAAGGGTCTACTTTCCTTCGAACTATACGTGTCCCATATGTTAGCATTCAACACATCGTAATTCAATTCGTTTAACTTTTTTATAACATCGAACTTTTTTATGTTCACTGGTATATGATCGATGTGTAATGAAGTGGTCGATAAGTAATTTACAATTTTTATCAAAACGTTGGAATTTTCATTTGCATTTTCAATTTTACATTTTATTTTTTCTTTCCATGTGTTGGCTTTATACATTTCTTCATCTGCGTGTCCATCTTTTCCACTGAGTTCATTTTGATTTGGGGGCAATGTCTCACCATTCTTAAGGTCATCTTCGTGGTTATTCTGCGCGTGCTCCATCAGTGTGGGGTGATCCTCATCCTGTTTGGTTGTTCCTTCATCCAGTTCGTCTTCCTTCTCCTTTCCTGCGTTGTCTTTTTCTGCATTTTTCTCCACGTTGGTATTCACCTCCAGCGTAAAGTCATCAAAATTGTTGCTATTGTAGAGTATTAAAAATTCTTTAAAATAATTCTGTGCAGATTTTACATTCAATTCTACCTGCTCGTTGATGTATTTGACCCTGTACTTTTCTACAAAGAAGGAGCTGGTGCATTCGTTGTTACAGATAATCTCCAAATTTTTTCTAATGTTTTGTACTGCTAGTCTTTTAATTTCGTTTGCCATGTCATCCACCGTTTTGTACTTTTTCAGGTCGCTATAGAAGCTCTTGATCATATCGGATAGGGTGTAATCTTCAGTCGGATTGCTTTCACGGTGGAATTCGTTTCTACCTCCATAGCGACTTGCATACTGTCCTTGCTCCCCTCTTCTGTGGGCAGACTCCTTCTTGAAACTACTCAAAAGGTACTTTTCATATTCTTCATCATTTTCAAATTCTACTTTTTTTTTGGACTTCCCTAAGTCCTTTCCCTCTTCTGTGTTTTCATCTGGCTTTTTCCTCTTCCTGTCGTTGATCTTTCCATCAGTTGGTTCGTTCATTTTGTGTTCACTCTGGAGGGGGGGCGGGGGAAAAATGTATCACTGTGTCGATCAGCTTTCCTTCTACGACCTGCTTCTTAACCGGTTTGCAATGAACATGGAGGAAAACAGAGAGCACTTCCTCCAGATCGTGTCCCCTTTAGAAAAGCACGGTTCTTCGGGTGGGTACTTCTTGTGCCTGTGTATAGTTAAGGAAGGGAGGCTGAATAACACAACAAGTGCTACTTCTCAACCGTTACAAAAAATGACAAAATGGTGTGGCACTTTTCATTTGGCATGTTTTGAGAAAAAGCGCCAGGAAATTTAGAACGCCCACATACGACGCATGAGGGAACACAAAAAAAGAAAGAAAAAAAAAAAAAAAAAAAAAAAGTTACAATTGGATAGAGTTACATATGAAGCAGAATGATATTACATTAAGGTAATTCTTTTTTTTCTGCGGATGGAGAACCGAAATGACAGGAATATCATCATTTACCATCTAGCATTATTGGGGATGTATAACAATGCGATCGTAAAAGGCAGTGTCGTGTGATGGAATCAAAAAGGTAAGTTCATCAGTGGGTCATAACGCGCAAATGCAAATGTAAATGTGAGGGCCTGTGCATATGATCGAAGTGAGGAGCACCTCATCCAAGCGCTGCGCTGGTGAAAAAAAAAAAAAAAAAAAAAAAAGGAAAGCGATTGAATGGAAGAAAAATACGTTACATACCATTATGTAGGAATGGAGAATTGCATGTTAACAAGATGAATTGTAAACCCGGGGGCAGGGGGACAACGGCGAAGAGGAAGTTTTTTTTTTTTCTTTTTGTGCTCACTGCATGTTCACCACATAATGTGAGTTATACATTTATACATTTTTATTTTCCGTGGGGAAACGGAACAGAGAAGAATAATCAAATTTCTTCTTTACAACTTTTTAAAGAGTGATGCACGCATTTGCCTTAAAAGATAAGGTCTTCACATTTTTTGTCGCTGCAATCCCAATCGAATTAAGAAAATGTCATGTGTATGTATTTAGTATGTATACCTTTGTAGGAAGAGGGGGGGGGAGTAGTGAAGCGTTTCCTATGGAGGTGGTAGCCCCAATAACAGTAATCGATCCAAAGGTGGAATAAGAACACAGTTTATGTAGTCACCCCGTTGGAAGACGTCATTGTTCATTTGCACATTCTTCATATGGGATCGCTACTTACACTGCGTCTTTGGCAACCTTTGCATTTCATTCCCAATTGACCGACCTCTATATTATCAAAAGAATGGAATGCGAAACAACGCTGTTCGTACAGCTACACCTTTTATGTAAGAGGAACGTTCTTCTCCCCGATTCTGCCCTCCTGGGAGAGGAGGCACCCTTTTTGAAGCCACCGCTAGTTTCCACCCTCTCTGCGGTGGTTCCATTTCGATCGACCATCTGTTGCGCCTTCTTTTATTGGATATCCCTCTCTCCATTATGTGTAAAAATGATTAGTGGTAGCCACTTGAAGGGGATTCTTTGCTCATTTAAATAGCTTCTACACATGGAAGGGGAAGCCCGAAAATGGTTGTCTTTCATAACCACCGGATTAATAAGCCCAATTGCCCTTTGAAGATACACATGAAAGAAATATCATTCCGTTCTGTACATGCTCGTTTTACCCATTTAAGACAAAACAGAATTTTAATCTTTTTATGTAAATGCGTTTGGGTGAGGTTCCCTCTTTCGAGGTGTTCTAATCAGAGGGAAGGGGCTCTCCCTGGATGGAATTTTTTTTTTTCTATGTCCCCCACGGAAAATAAACTAACACAAGAGGTGTTCGGATAAGAAAAAATAAACAGATGGGGGTGACAATAAAATGGGATGCATTTATGCGGCTAATGGGATGATACCAAACCGAACTGAACAAAATGCTAGGAGTGAAAAAAGAAAGAAAAAAAAAAAAAAAAATGTGCATGATGTGATTGGTTCACTTTGGTGGAATATATTTATTTACTAAAGTGTAGCGATTAAGGAAGTGTAATTTGGTAGGGGTGATTTACCTACACCCGGTAATAGGAATCCTCGACTTCACCACTTCTTACCCCCCAGTGCGGCATGCTGCAAATACCTGAACACAATTTTCCCTCTGCGTTTCTCAAAGTTCAACTTATGTATCTGTATTTTAACCATGTCCCCCAGATTAATTTTCACCTTATTGATTCTCAATTTTCCCGAAATGAAACACAGGAAGGTTTCTCCATTTGGAATTCGAACCACAAAATTGGTGTTGGCCAGACATTGGTCCACTACTCCGTTCATTTCGATGGTATCACTTTTTCCTTCCTTTACCACGTGGCTATCCTTAACCCTGTTATATATGACATTAACGTTCCTACGGGGAGTTCTTTCAGTTGTCATCCTCCATGTTGTCCACCTGTTCACGCTGATGGGCGACCCATAGTTGGTTCTGTACGAATATACTTTGTTAAACACTGGGGTTATAAATAAATTGCTCCGCCTGGTCAGTGCTTGAGTGAAATAAAGGGTAACATACACGAGGAGGGTAAGAAGGGGCAATGTTGTTCTGTACATAAGGGAGTTGACAAAACTGATGCGGGGGGTGGCATAAGGATCGTACTGCTTGGATATACGCCAATACTGTTAGCATATTCTTTTCATTTGGAGTATGTTATTCTGTTCATTCTTATCACACTCCTTTTTGTTAAGGCAAGTATTCTTGGTGTTAATACATCGAGGAGGGAAGAGCAAACTCTACGTCTGTAATGGCTATAGGGTAAGATTAGGACAATGCTCGAAGTGGCAATAAAGTTATAGTATCCCTCTATGTGTTTCCTCCTTTTCTCCTTATTATTGTTGTATTTCCTGTTCGACGTCCTTCTGTACGGATATAACTGCGTAGTAACTTACTTTTTTGTATCCACTTTTATGGGGTTGTGTAACGGTGGGAAGGGGAGTTTCGCACGAGGAGAGGTCCTATTCCGGCTTAGCGATTTTATAATTTTTTACAACTTTTTAATTACGAATTGTACGTTTGGAGAAAGGGGGATAACACGTTTTGCCCATTCATGCTAGCTTTTTTTTTTTTTTTTTGGTTAACAAATTGTTACCTTTCTTGGGGGGTGTACACTCTGCTGAGGAGCCACTTCTTTGTATTAGTGGCTCTCATACATTACAGTCGCTAGCAATCGGGAGAAAGCGGAACTCGCTCGTGTCCACCGGGGACGTTTCCTCATTAATGCGGAGAAATGTACAACGCAGGGCAGGGTTCGTTTGTGATGTGAAGGGCATGAACTGGGCGCTTTCACTCGTAAAGGATATCCGTCATCGGATAGGGGCTTACAAAGTGGGCAATTTCCGCTCTCCCTAGCGTGATTAAAAAAAAAAAAAAAAAAGTGCACTAAGGCAGGATATTCTTTCACCAAGAATTCGTCATATTAATGTAACTTTTATTTTTGCATATGCAATGCGTAACCATATGGAGGTAAGTGTTCTTTTTTTTTTTTTTTTTTTTTTTTTCCCCTTTTAAGTTTGTACTGTAAAAAATAATCCAAGGGGGGAGCCAATTTGGGCGTATTTTTTTTTTTTTTTTTTTCTTAGCTGGCCTGATCCTCGCGAGGGTTGCTTTAAAATATGTGACAGGGAGAAGAGGGCGCGTGAGGACACAAGTCTAGCTTCACCTGATTTTACCCTGTTGCTACGACTGACTCTATTTTGCGACAAGTCCATGGTAGGGAGAATTGTACTGCGTCCCGTTCGGCACGACGATGACATGTCTGTTGGTTCTGCAGTGGAAGAAAGAAGGGGACACAAGCAGGGGAGACAAAGCCGTCTGTGCGTGTGTGGAGGCAGTCGCGCCAGTGAAGCATGTGCAGCTGAGTCTTGACGGAGACGTTACGTAGACGTTTTATGGACACGGCGAAAACGTAACAAAGACACTATACAGACGAAACGCAAACGTGCATACCCAACTCACCCGTGAAATAAACAGAATGAAGAAAAAGTACAGTGTCCTGGATGACCAAGACCACACCAGCGATTACGACGAAGGGGTAAGGTATAGGGAATATAAAAAGAGTATTCGGAATATACAAATTAATTTTGAGCAGTGGCTTAGCGAACTTAAAGAAAACATAAACAGTTACGAAAATGATAGGCTGAAAAAAAGTGCACACACTGATTGCCCTCCAGAATTTTTTTCCAACAATAAAAAAAAAATAAACGAATTGGAAAACTTATACCAAAATGGAGTACAAACTCTGGATGTAATGAAAATTCATTTTAGTCAAAATAAAACATACGTCTTGGAAATTTCCAGATATTTCAGCATTTTTGATAAATTTAAAATTCAGTTACAGAGTCTTAAGAATATGTTTGATAAAATATGCGTACACAACAGGATTAATTTTTGCACACAGAAGGATTGCTCATCTGTCACGTACAAAAATAATGAAATAAACCACGTTATCAAGGAGAGAAGTGCTCTCCAATATTCGATCAGCGAACTGGACAATATTATTTCCATAGGCCACGAAACCAACTGGAAGTTGAAGTTACAAAATAATTCCATCACAAAGCAAATGAAAAAAATTAACTTCCTAAATGAGCAGATACCCAAGATACATAAAATTATGAAAAATATCAGGTACTATACTACCAGGCGGATAATTATCCTCGCCATTACTATTGCTTCGTTTATTTTCCTTTTTTTTATGTTAAGGTAGATTTGTGCTGATCTCTGTTGTATCAATATTTTTGCAGCACCCAGTGGATAACACCACGTGATGGAGAACTCTACCGGGGAGGGGATTACCTTCAGCCGTGGGGCTTATCACCTTTTATCAGTTATATACATATTCCTTTTTTTTTTTTTGTGTGTGTTTTGATTTAAGCTACATTTTATAATTTAGAACAAAGCGGAGGAGGGGGTTCCCTTTCCAGACCAGTTATCACAAAAAAAAAAGAAAAGAAAAAAATCGTCCCAATGGGGGCGCCATCTAAATGAAGGGTCACCCAAACGTTCAGTAACATGGGGCTGTCCTTTTTCATGAACTTTTCATTCGATTGGCTCGAGCAGCTCGAATTGCTCAAGTGGCTTTTCGCCTTAAAAGAGGCGACATGCAAAACGAGATTATTTAAAAGAAAAAATAAAATAAAAAGATAATTTCCCCCCCCTTTCTTTTTTTCTTCTTTCTTTTACTTCCTTTTTTTTTTTTTTTCTATTTTTTCTTTTTAAGAATAGCACACGGTGTGTACCAACACAGGGAGAAAAAATAAAGAAAAGAATAAAGAAGGAAAAGAAAAGAAAAAGAAAAGAATAAAGAAGGAAAAGAAAAAGGAAAGAAAAAGGAAAGAAAAAGAAAAGGAAAAGAAAAGGAAAAGAAAAGAAAAAGAAAAAGAAAAAAAAAAGAAAGGGGAAAAAAAAGGAAAAGGAAAGTAAAAAGAAGGAATATTACGTCGCATAGTAACGTATATTTCCTGATCTTCTATTATTTGTTCCTGCCCTTCCTCTGGGTGGTGATGGTCGACGTCGTCCTCCATCATCATCATTATAGATGGTAGAAACATCGGTGGACGAACCACCTAAGGTGGATGATCCACCACCACCACCACCTAGGGTGGAAAAATCATTCTCTGTAAAAGTGTCGTCAAAGTGTTGATGTCCAATGGTAGATCTTCTTCCTCTTCCCCTACTCCTTCCTCCTGTATTATTACTGCCACCAAAGAGGGATTTTTTTATTCCATCAAATACATCAGTATACTGAAAAAAAAAAAAAAAAAAAAAAAAAGGAAAGAACATATGTATACACATATACATATACATACATATGTATATACATTTGTATATGCCTATGTAAATATGTATCTACGTATGCGTAAGTATATGTATATGTCTATATGTGCACGTATGTGTATACACATATATACATATGTACATATATATACACATACATATGTATATATGTAGATGTATACATATACACATATATGTGTATATATGTACATGTCTATGTATATATGTATATGTGTATATGTATATGTGTATATAAATGTACTTGTTTACTTTGTATAAAAGGAAACCGATGGTTGGTAATGCTACAGAAACTAATCCACCACCAACAGCACCAGGTGCGATAGAACCGGCATTACCATCTTCGGAAACTGTTACAGAAGCTGAAACCGAACCTGGTTTAGAAGTTCCCGTAGAACCGGGGCCAGAGGAAACAGGAGATTCGATCCACTTCACCTGTTTGCATTTTAATTTTTCCAGCGTCTGTTTTTCGCAATAACTCTTCCTGCTCTGTCCATTGAACCAACCGCAATATGGACCACTGGCATTGCTCTTAACCTCACAGTGTGTACTTATAGCTCCGCATGCATTAATAATGGCATCTAAGTGACTTCTATATGTTTCATCACAAGTCTTCTCATCACCCTCCACTTGAGCTCTGAGGGTTGAACTGTCCGTAATGTAATCATACACTATTCCCATATTATTAAGGAGCTCCTTTTTTTCAGGTAGGTATATCTCGTCGCACATGAGTTTGCACTCGTCACCAGTAAACATTCCTTGCAGTACACCGTGAATTAGCCTCATGACAGTTGAAAATGAACCACCCACTTTTTTATGTTCAGACAGAAGGTTCCCGACCCACGAGTAGAAAAAATGATAACGCCCATCATAGTATGCGTCCCCAACACCTATGCCCTTATGTATTAAACACCAGCCATGGACAATTTTTTCCGCATCATTCTCATCAAACCCCCCCTCCCTCAGTACCTGTTCCACTTGACTCTTTACACTTACTATGGATGCACTACTACAATTACCCTTAAGCCCTCCACCCCTAAATTTCTGATACAACATTCTTGAGGGCAACTCTCCTAATTTGTCTTCCTATAAATAGGGCATTAGGGGGAGAAGAGGAAAATGAAATATATATATACATACATATATACATATATAGACATATATGGCCAGATGTATACATATATATTTAATGGGTGAAGTTACTGTCAAAGGGGGCTTCTCATTGACCGTGGGTATTTGCACCGCCTCTTTTGCCTATGGGTATAATATTTTTGAAGGGGGGGAGTTGGACGTTGGATAGGATTTTGGGGGGGGCATCGGCAGATTAATTATATATATATAGACTCCATATATATGCGTGGACATATATATACATATGTATGTATGTCCATGTTGATCTCCCTTTTGGAGGGTGATCGAGTTCATTTAATTTTTTTTTTTTCCTTTCCTTCCATCCCCTTACCACCATTGTACTGTGGTGGTGATGACCACCACAATGATAGAAGTAGTAATGGTTATCACATCACCATAGTACAATGGTGGTGTGGTGATGGTCATATGAAAAATGATCATACCACTACTTCAGTTTCGGAAACGATGGGTTTTGATTCGAGTACTTTGGCACATGGTAATTCTTGGGGTTGATTAAATTCTTCCTTCTTCTCCCTACCATTTGTCCCCTCAAGTGCGTCACAATATGAAAACCCAGACAGAGTTTTACACCTGGTAGTGAGGTTTGAATATGCTTTATTAGCTTCGCTGTAGGCAGTAGTACAATTATTATTAGCGCAATATTTTTTACACTGAGTGGTATCAATACTCCCCAATTTCTTATAATCGTAATACCAATCGTGCAATTTTTTGGCATGCTCGAACATTCCTTTATCAATATTGTCATATAGTTTTCTGCAGTTATTTTGACAACTATACCCATAGGTAGAGCTTCCCAGGTGGTTGTAAGTTGCATTCATGGCGCTCTCGAATTTAGTGTCATTACTTACTTTCTCCTTTATTCTGTTGCCAATCCAGAAGTATAAAAAACCACATCGATCATAATAAGGGGGATCCCCGCCTTCCTTCTTGCATGCATAATGATGGTTCTCCACTATTCTACTGGCTAAATCGACACTTTCCTGCTCCAAAGTTCCATCCCATATTTCCAATCCTCCCTTCACTGCCTCAACCCTCCTCGCGCTACAATATTGTCCTCCATTCTGCTCAGTCTGGGAACATGTCCTTTTATTAAATTCCTCATATATTTTTTGTGAAGGTAATTTACTGTAATCAGTCGTCCCTGAAGCCATTTTCTTCTACTTCTACTTCTTCTATTATTTTATCCTTTATTTCGTCCTTTAAAGTTTCTTCCTTTTCCTCTATTTAAACCTTCCTTCTTTTCACCTTAAACATTCTTACTACATTTTTTTCCCCCTTTAAAACCCTTCGTTCTTTTCTTCCTTTAAAAACCCTCCTTCTTTTTTCTCCGGCTTAAAACTCCTTTTTTCTTTTCACTTTAAACCTTCTTCCTCTTTTTTCCTTTAAACCTTCTTCCTCTTTTTTCCTTTAAACCTTCTTCCTCTTTTTTCCTTTAAACCTTCTTCCTCTTTTTTCCTTTAAACCTTCTTCCTCTTTTTTCCTTTAAACCTTCTTCCTCTTTTTTCCTTTAAACCTTCTTCCTCTTTTTTCCTTTAAACCTTCTTCCTCTTTTTTCCTTTAAACCTTCTTCCTCTTTTTTCCTTTAAACCTTCTTCTTGTTTTCCCTCCCCTTCAAAACTTCCTTTTCTTTTCCTCCCTTAAGAAACCTTCTCTTTACTCCTTCAAAACTTTATACTTTTCACTTTTTCCCATTAAATTCCTTCTTCTTTCATTAAAACCTTCTCTTCTTTCCTCCTATCAATTAAAATTCCATCTACTTTATTCTTCCTCTCCTCTTCTATTTTTTAATACATCTTTCTTCTTTCCAACATTAAAACCTTTTACCCCCTAATATTATTTTCCTCTTTTCCATTCAATATATATATTTTTTTCACTTTTTTCAATAATCCTTTTATATACTCCATCCTACATTCAAAATAAAATATTTCAACCAATTCCATTATTATTATTTATATATATACACAATTAAAAACAAATGACATATATATAGTTGCCATTCTCTATTATGCACTAAACTTGATCAACCCAAATTCCCTTTTACATCTTCATATGTATTAATGCACCTCAATTATAGGGTTTCCAGATTTCGGGTTTAGTTTTTAGGGTTTAGGTTTGGGGATTCAAGGATTAGGTTTAGGGTTCAGATTTTAACTTCATGTGTTATAGATTATTAAGGTCATTTTACTAATATATAGGATACATAAAACGATGAAAAGCAAATATATTAAATAGGATCGTAATTCTTAAAATGTAAGATCTACCTCCCTTAAGGCTAAAGCCAATGCATGAACCTTAGAACCCTAAACCCGGATCCTTCAACTCTGAGATCGAGATACCTAAACCCTGAACCCTAAACCTAATCCCTGAATCCTAAAACCTAAACCCTAAACCCTGAACCCTAAAACCCTAAACCCTGAACCCTAAAACCCTAAAACCTGAACCCTAAACACCTGAACCCTTAACCCTAAACCGCGAAGCTGAGAACATGAACCCTGAACCCTGAACCCTGAACCCTGAACCCTGAACTCTAAACCTAAAACCCTGAACCCTTAACCCTAAACCCTAAACACTGAACCCTAAACCCTGAACCCTAAACCCTAAACCCTGAACCCTAAACCCTGAACCTTAAACCCTAAACCCTGAACCCTAAACCCTAAAACCCTAAAACCTGAACCCTAAACACCTGAACCCTAAACCCTGATCCTACTTTGACTTTAACCCGGAAGCAACTTCACCTTTAACCGGGAACCCACCTTATCCTGAACCCAGAACCCACCTTATCCTGAACCCAGAACCCACCTTATCCTGAACCCAGAACCCACCTTATCCTGAACCCAGAACCCACCTTATCCTGAACCCAGAACCCACCTTATCCTGAACCCAGAACCCATTTTATCCTTAACCCGGAACCCACTTTTACCTTAACCTGGAACCCACTTTTACCCTTAACCCGGAACCAACTTTTATCCTTAACCCGGAACCTACTTTTATCCTTAACCCGGAACCTACCTTTATCCTTAACCCGGAACCTACCTTATTTTTAACCCGGAAACTACCTTATGCTTAACCCGGAACCTACCTTATGCTTAACCCGGAACCTACCTTATGCTTAACCCGGAACCCACCTTAAACCTTAACTCGGAACCTACTTTTATCCTTAACCCGGAACCCGGAACCAACTTTTATCCTTAACCCGGAACCTACCATATCCGTAACCCGGAACCTACCATATCCGTAACCCGGAACCCACTTTACTTTTAACCCGAAACCCACTTTTACCCTTGACCCGGAACCCACTTTTACCCTTGACCCGGAACCCACTTTACTTTTAACCCGGAACCAACTTTACTTTTAACCCGGAGCCTACTTAACTCTTAACCCGGAACCCACTTTTACCTTTAACCCGGAACCAACTTTTTACTTTTAACCAGGAACCTACGTTATTTTTAACCGGGAACCGACCTTATTTTTAACCCGGAACCTACCTTATCCTTAACCCGGAACCCATCTTACCGTTAACCCGGAAACTACCTTATGCTTAACCCGGAACCTATCTTATGCTTAACCCGGAACCTACCTTATGCTTAACCCGGAACCCACTTTGATGCTTAACCCGGAACCCACCTTAAACCTTAACTCGGAACCTACTTTTATCCTTAACCCGGAACCCGGAACCCACCTTAAACCTTAACTCGGAACCTACTTTTATCCTTAACCCGGAACCCGGAACCAACTTTTATCCTTAACCCGGAACCTACCATATCCGTAACCCGGAACCTACCATATCCGTAACCCGGAACCTACCATATCCGTAACCCGGAACCCACTTTACTTTTAACCCGAAACCCACTTTTACCCTTGACCCGGAACCCACTTTTACCCTTGACCCGGAACCCACTTTACTTTTAACCCGAAACCCACTTTTACCCTTGACCCGGAACCCACTTTTACCCTTGACCCGGAACCCACTTTACTTTTAACCCGGAACCAACTTTACTTTTAACCCGGAGCCTACTTAACTCTTAACCCGTAACCAACTTTACCTTTAACCCGGAACCAACTTTACCTTTAACCCGGAACCAACTTTACTTTTAACCCGGAACCAACTTTACTTTTAACCCGGAACCTACATTATTCTTAACCGCGGAACACATAACCAAGCCATTTCCGCATATTCCCGTTATTCTGTATACATTTTTGGTGTAAAGTGTATGTGTACTTCGATAAAGTTTTTTGTGCCAACACGTATGTACATACAATTTTTCCTTGTATCCGATATGCTCTTGTTTTTCCTTTATATTTTGCGACCTTTTGTAACTGTAATATATTTCATCATCCACCGTCCTTTTTTTTTTTTTTTTTTTTTTTTGGGGTGTGCGTACCCAGGACACATCACAATATGGGCGAACGTTTATCGTCCTGCTTTCCGCAAAAAAAAAAAAAAAAAAAAAAAAAAAAAAAAAAAAAAAAAAAAAAAAAAAAAAAGAGGAAAAAATATTTTCAGCAAACGGAAAAAGAAAATAAAAGAAAAATTTTTTGCAAACAAAATAAGAAATAAATGTGGAAAAAAAAATCTTTCTTTTTTTTTTCTTCAAGAATAAATAAAAAATAAAAAGGAAAAAAAAAAAGGACAAAAGGTGTGAAACCAATATCCTTCATCTTAAACAATAAACCCTAAAACGCGAACCTGAGAACATGAACCCTGAACCCTGAACTCTAAACCTAAAACTGTGAACCTGAGACCATAAACCCTAAAATGTGAACCCTAAACCATTAACCCGGAACCTAAACTTGGAACACGTTCCATTGGAACCTGCTCCAAAGGAATACTTTCCATTGGAACCCCTTCCGTAAGAACCTCTTCCATAGGAACCTGTTCTTCATCCATTAATTCGGATCCCATGAACTCTTGAACCAAAAGTTCCAGAAAATCCTTCTGAGCCAATTGTGTGTCCCCTTTTTGACATTCGTCCAACACTTCAAAATGAATTTCAATAATCGTGCGACGATTCACGCGACCAGAACGTTTCGTTCTTGTTGGAGCAGATGGAGGTTTTCGTTCCTTCACCAATTGATATTCATGTGGACCGGCTTCTTGCTGCACATGATCAAGGACTTGTTCTTGTACGGATGGACCAGGAATTTCACCAGGAGATCTTCTGAAACGAGGTCCTCCTTTACCAAGAGGACCAAAATACTACAAAAAAAAAAAAAAAAAAAAAAAAAAGAATGAGAGGATATTTTTGCTAAGAAGATTGTGAAATGTTCTTTTTACACATTTATCTTTTATTTTTTTAACCATTAAAAAATGTTTTTTTTTCTTTTAACCATGAAAAAAAAATTTTTTTTTTCCTTTTAATCATTAAAAAAATTTTTTTTTTCCTTTTAATCATTAAAAAAAAAATTTTCTTTTCCTTTTAACCGTTAAAAAAAATTTTCTTTTCCTTTTAACCATTAAAAAAAAATTTTTTTTTTTTCCTATTAATAATTAATTTTGTCCATTAAAAAATTTTTTTATTATTATTATTTTTATCTTTTTTTTTTTATCTTACCTTCCAAAGGTAATAAGCCATAGCAGAAAGACCAATAGAGACAGGAGCCAAAGGAAGAAAAGGGGTAAGGAGATCCGTAAGAAGGATGGGACAGACTGTATTCTCTAAGGTTTGTTGCATATGTTCTTTTTTCGTTTGGAGTAGTGGTTCCACATTGTCCTTTACACTGTCAATGCCAATTTTGCAAGTTCCATAATCGTTGTTTTGTGTGCACACAAAACAAGAATTATTACCATTAGTATCTTTGCTGCATTGAGGTAATACACTCTTCATAATGTCTTTACTTTTACCAAAAGCGTGATCAATCCCCTCCTTTATGTCACATTTGGGATGTACCCAACTATGTCCTTTTTTCTTCTCATTTGCCACTGTTTGCAATTGTTTTGCATATTCCTTAAGAAATAAACAACCCATCGTTTGTTCAAACGATGGGCCGTTAACACGGCCATTACCATGGGTATAAATGTGCTGCAGTCCTGCAGCAAAATGCAAACAAGCTGCTTTATTTGTTTTGCTCTGTTTATGGCCTAAAGTATACCAATTGTAGTCTTTGTCACTGCAGTATTTGGCAGCGTCCGACTGCTTTTTAGGGTCGTTCATATTAATTAAAAGTTCCGTTAATTCCTTTCCGATCTTATCCCTCAAGGCATCCTAAACATAGAACAAAAGAAAAAGAAAGTAAGAAAAGAAAAAATATATATGTATATATATATGTATACACATATGTGTATACATATATACATACATACATATATACATACATAGACATATACATATACATATATACATGTACATACATATATATACATATATACATATGTAAATATATATATATACATATATATACATATATACATATATACATACATATATATATATATACATAAATACATATATGTATACATGTACACATACATATGTATATGTATATATATGTATAAATGTATACTGCCATTACCCAAGATGGTGGTGTTCCATTTAGAAGTTTCCCTTCGTTCTTCAGTTTTTTTTTTATTGCGCATTGGACTTGAGTACAAAAAGAAGAGGCCATTTCATTTATTTCGTTTAATGTTGGTTGCATATTGGATTCTGCTTGGAGAAGTTTATTCATTTGAGTTTGGACTTCTTTTCTGGTGTTGCCGTTATCAGTGCATTTTTGTCCATTTGGTTGTGATGGTGTTGATCTTCCAATGAGACCTTCATCAACGAGGAGGTCGCAATCATTAAAATCTGCTTTTCTTTCACACTTAAAGCAATTATTATTATTAGCACTACCACTACCAGAGGTCGAACACGAATTATTTTTTTTATTCCAATTAGTGAACATTAGTTTTATTCTGTCCTCATCAATGGGACAAACATTGTCCGTTTCTTTTTTTATTTTAGTTGCGTAAAGATTAAGTGCTGCGCACATCATAGATTGTTTAAAAAAGTTATCATCATCCGTATTACCGTTCTGATGGGCAGTAGCAACACTCGAAATCTGGTTAATGTAGTCTAAACCTGCCGTGATATGATTACATGCTTTTCTTTCAACACTATGTTCATTACCATAACCAAATTGATCGCATGGACCATTAGTTTTGTTCTTTCCTTCGGAGGCGATCTTGTCAAACATTTTCTTCAGTTCGGGCTGGACGCCGTCATTCTCCCAAAAGTCACACTGTAAAAAAAAAAAAAAAAGAAAAGGTTATATATATTTAGTTAGTAGGTTGTGTAGTATCCGGTTGGTGTAGTATCCGGTCTTTGTCTGCGAGGAGTTTTTCCTTTCCCCCCCTAAAGTAACTAAAGCTAACCCCGGAACCTTACTCCAATACCCCTAAAAACTTATTCTAACACCCTAAAAACTTCACTACTAACCCCTGAACCTTATTCTAGCACCCCAACAACCTAACTCCAGCACCCCTAAAACCTTATTCTAACACCCGGAATCTGACTTCTAACACCCCTAAAACTTTATTTCTATACCCGGAATCTGAATTTTTTTTTTTTTTCCTTTTTCTATATTATTCCTTCTATCCCCCAGTGCTTTGTTGTTTGTAGTAATACTTACCCAAGTCTGCGTAGGGCTACCTTTAGTCCCGTTTTTGTTTTTGTGGTTGTGGAACCATTTGGGTCCGGCGCATCTGATAAAATCGCATAAAGTGAACATTTCATTTATTTTCTTTAGGGTCTCAGTTGAGGTGGTGTTAATTTTGTCCTGAACATGTGTTAACTTTTCCGTTACTTCTATTTGGGTGGTTTCGCCAGCTGCGTCAATTATGCTAATTTCGCATTTGTCAATGTTGGTATCATTCCATTGGCACGGAACACAAGGTTCCGTGCCACTGCAATTAGATTTAGTATTATTAAACTTCCATGAATCAAATGCCTTCTTTAAACCGGAATCGATAACACATTTGGATTGACCTTGCATTTTTCTTGCATATTCTTTAAGGAGTAAACAACCCATTGCTTGTTTCAACAATGGGTCCTTAGACAGGATTTTACCGTGAGTGCCCTTAGACGTTGCGGAATTGGAAAGATCCTTTAGTTTGTTGAAACCTAATGTAAGATGTTGGCATGCCTTCTTTTCAGGGTCGGTGGGTTGCCTACTACCATCCACTTGACCACATTGACCTCCCTTGTCTTGACCCCCATTCTGTTCCATTGCCTTGGACAAATCATTCCATAGTTCGCTAACTTCGCCAGTCGCTGTCCAGAAGTTCTGCTGCAAGAGGTAATATATATATATATATATATATATATATATATATATATATATATATATAAATATATATATATATATATGCATATGCATAAATGCATATGCATATATAAATATGTACATATACATGTATACATGTATATGTAAGTACATACATATACACATATATGTACATATATACATGTATATACATCTGTAAATCTACGTATATGTATGTACATATATACAGTTCTTTACCCCATTCTACTTACCGCAGTTGTACTCGGTTGTTTTCCGTTTGAGGGATTTAAGTGGGATGCTATACATTTTAAACCATCACATAAAGTCTTCATTTCATTTATGTTCTTTATGATGGAATCAGTGTCGGGGTCATTTTTATTGACAATTCCTTCCACTTTGGGCTTTACTTCCGTTTGTTCTGTGGTGCCACCGCCTCCATTTGTGGTAATTTCGCAACTTTTATAGTCGTCATCCTCCCATTGGCACGGAACACAAGGTTCCGTGCCATTGCCATTGCAAGTACCATTTTTACTTGGTTTCCATGACTCAAAAGCGCGTTTTATCCCCTCATCAATAACACAAGTCGCCTTCCCTTTAATGTGTGTTGCATAAGAATGAAGTAAGAAACAACCCACTGTTTGTGCAAATGATGGGTCTTTATGCAGGATTGGGTACTTAGTGCCGTCAGTCTTTATGGACTTTGAAAGTTCCTTTAATTTCTTGAAGGCGACATGCAAATAATTGCATGCCACTGTCGCAGATGGATTATCGAATCCTTTACAATCTCCATTTCCGCTTCCGTCTACATTGCCTTTCGTCTTCATTTCCTCTACCAATTCTTCCCACAATTTCTTAGCATCCTTGGTCCAGAATTCTTCCTGTATAAGGTGGTGATATATATATATATATATATATATATATATATGCATATGCATAAATGCATATGCATATATACATATGTATGTATATGTATACATACATACGTATATATACACGTATACATATACATGTATATATGTATATGTACATACGTACATACATGTATATGTATATGTACATATATATATGTATGTATATATGTATAAGTACATACATACAGATGTATATTCATATACGTATACATATATGCGTACATTATATACATAGATGTATGTACGTATGTATATGTATGTACATATGTACAGTTATTTCCCTTCCTCCCCCCCCCTTTTACTCACCGCACTCTGCTTCTGTTTTTGTCCGTTTGTGGAATTTAGGTGGGTTGCTATACATTTCATATGGTCACATAATTTATCCCTTTTATTTATGTTAGATAGCATATCCTCTATGTTGGTGGTGTCTTCCTCGATAATTTTTTCCACTTTCTCCTTTGCAGTCTCTGTTGCGGTTGTACTGCCTTTTATGTTAATTTGGCATTTGTCATAGTCGCTTTCTTGCCATTGGCAAGGGACACAAGGTCCCTTGCCACCATTTTTGCAAGCAGTTCCTGTCTTACTAAGAGTCCCCCCCAATTCGAAAGCTTTCTTTATTCCCCCCTCTATTTCACAAACAGCCTTCTTCTTCATTTCATTTGCATAAGCGTGAAGTAAAAAACAACCCATCGTTTGTCTAAACGATGGGTTGTCTAAAACTTCACTGTTAGCAGTTCCGGACGACGACGCCGTCGTCGTCGGTTCATACAGTTCTTTGAAGCCGGCATGCAAATAATTGCATGCCTTCTTTTCAGCGTCAGTTTCAAATGAACCACATTGTCCATTCCCTGATCCGCCATTCTCCTTCATTTTCTCTGCTAATTCATCCCACAATTTCTTCACATCACCATTCTCACCCCAGAATGTGACCTGTATAGAGTGGTAATATATATATATATATATATATATATATATATATATATATATATATATATATATATATATATATATATATATGCATATGCATAAATGCATATGCATATATATGGTATATATAGATGTGTATGTATATACTTCTATATGTACATTTTTTTCCCCCTTTCCGTCACCATATTGTACTTACCGCGTCCGTGGTGCCTGTATTCTGTTTTTTGGATGAGTCCGTTGGTTTTAATTGTTTGATTATACAATTCATACGATCACATAAAGTGACCTTCCCTTCTATTGTGGATAAGGTTTTTTGTATTTTGGGGGTGTTGTTGTTCAACTCGTACATCACTTCCCCCACCAGGGAGGTGCTTCCAATTTTAAAAGCAGTGCACACCTGATGCTTATTCCCGCAGGGCTCACAGGGACCGTCCTCCTTACCACTCCCCTCCTTACACCATTCCTTACGTTTCCCCTCCCCCTTCTTGAGGGCCTCTTCTATTCCTTCCTCTACAGCGCAAGCATAACCTTTCCCCTGAGCATGTTGTTTTAATTTCTCTGCGAATGCATTGAGCATTACACAACGAATGGTAGGACGAAATATTGGGTTATTCACTTTGAGTGGTCCCAAATTTGTGTCATCATCCCCATTTTTATGTACCTCCTTTAATGCTTTAGCCATAATTTTGCATGTTGTTTTGCTCACACAATCATTTGCACCACCATTGGGGCATGTGATGTCATTGCACAGAGTGTCTGCATCGGTGTTATCATTATTCTTTTCTACGTTTGTGACAAGTTCGGTGACTTGAGTTCGGACTTCCTTCCAAATATCAGTCTACAATTGAAGTAATATATATATATATATATGCGTACGTACATATACATATATATGTATACATGTATGTACATGTACATATATATACATATGCAGATATACATGTATGTATATATGTATATATATGTATATATGTATATATATGTATATATGTATATATGTATATTTGTATATGTATGTGTATATATGTATGTGTATATGTTCATTCCATTCTCCCACTTACGGAAGTTGACGTTTTTCTTGCTGCTGCTTCTGCTTCTGCGGCCCCCGTTGCCTTCAAATAATTATCTATACATTGTAGACGATGGCACAACTTCCCGTCTCCGTCGTTGTTGTTCTTGTCTATGTTGTCTATGTAGCTTTGGATGCATGCTTTAGCCGCTGCTAACGGATCGACTAATTTATGTAATGCTCCTGATTTCCCTCCTCCTAATAATTCTATAATTCTATCACTACTGCATTTCCGTTCTTGTCTATTTTCCTGCTGTTTCTGCTTATCACTACACTTCGCCCATTCTAATATATTATTGACGCCACTAATACCGCCATTCTGCGTACTCTGCTTTGCATTATTTAACCATTGATCCAATGCAGGACCAATTAAGTTTTCCACTTCTTCCATATCCTCCATTCGGACCCAAGCACATATACTATTAGCACCTGTTACTGAGGGTTGACTTCCCCCCTTTGCCATTGTATCAGATATTATTTTCAACATCTGCTGTGCTTCACATTTATTTTTTAAGATCCTAAATATAATACTGTTCCCTACTATACACCTTAAATATGGCTCCCATGAATCTCCAGGAGTCGTAGGAGTTTTATTCTTTCCCTGCGGATCTAATCCTGCCATCCAGTTGACAATCATCACGGGTACTCGGCATATTTGCTTCATGTGACCTTCTTTCTTTCTATCCTTGGGGTACTTCAAAGTCGAACATGCATTAAGGACACTCTTCTCCTCCCGCGCCCACTGCATGTAAGGCCTCAGTGTCTCCAACATTGTCTCTACTTTCCCCGTCAAATCAGACTAAAAGGAAAAAGAAAAGAAAAATATAGCAATAATAATAATATTAATAATAACAATAATAACGACAAATAATAACAGTAAGAACAAATAATAATAATGATAATAAGTACAATAGCATTACTTACAGGAAGGGTTACGGCTTGGGCAGATTGTCCAGAATTCCCTGAGTGTGTTCTCAAATATTCTTGCCATTTTTCCCTTAGTCCCCTTCCCTCCTGATCACTTTGTTGTATTTCTGAATCCCCCAGAGCGGAGGTGCACGCATTCGGTGCTCCCGGTTGCGTCGCCCCCGCCGCCATGATGGTCGTCTGCTTCTTCTACAATTCGTACATATATTATATATTATAAAATTAAGAAGGGCAAAAAATGAAATGAAATGAACTGGTAGAATGAACTGGAAAATAAAATAAAATGAACATGACTGTTATGACTATTATTGGAAAAAAAAAAATATATATATAAAGAAAAATTTTTTTTTTTCTTGAATCATTCGTTGTTCCTTTCCTTTCTTTTCTTCTTTTCTTTATTCCGTTCCTTCTTTTCTATTCCGTTCCTTTCTTTTCTTCTCTATTCCGTTCCTTCTTTTCTATTCCGTTCCTTTCTTTTCTTCTCTATTCCGTTCCTTTCTTCTTTTTTTCTTTTCTATTTCGTTCCACTACCCTTTATTCTTTTACTTTCCTTTTTCTTCTTCTTCTTTTCTTCTTCTACTACCTTTATTCGTTCCGTTCCCTTCCTTTCCTTTTATATTCCGTTCCTTTCTTTTCTTTTCTATTTCGTTCCTTTCTTCTTTTCTTTATTTCGTTCTTTTTCTTCTTTTCTTTTCTACTTCGTTCCGTTCTTCTTTTCTTCTCTATTTCGTTCCTTTCCTTTCTTTTCTTTTCTATTTCGTTCCTCCTTTACTTCGTTCTTCCGTGTTCTATTCCGTTCCTTTTCTTCTTCTTTTCTTTATTTCGTTCCGTTCCTATACTACCCCCCCTTTTATTCTTCTTTATTTCATTGCCATAAAAAAAAAAAGAAAAAAAAAAAAGAACAATAATATAAGAAGGAAGGTTTCCTTAAAGGGGAAGTTAAAAGAAAGAAAGAAGGTTTTATTAAACGGGGAAAGGGAATGTAAGAATGAAAAGAAGGTTTTCTTTCTCCTCCGTTTAGGGTTCGAACAATAATATGGCCTCGTATTTAACCACCTTAGGGGGAAGAAGGAATCTTATCTTTCTTTTATTTAGGTTCCTTAAAGGGGGAAAAGGAGAAAGAAGGTTTTCTAAGGGAGGGAAAGCAAGGTTTCAAAAGGAAAAAGTAGGTTCTTTTTCCTCCGTTTAGGGTTAGAACAATAATATGTGGCCTGTTATTTTAGCTTCCTTCTGGGAGAAGGATGTTGAAAATTTTTGTTTTAGGGAGGGGGGAGTAGGAAGGTTTTCAAGGGGGGAAGAAAAGGAAAAAGAAGGTTTGTTAAACGGGGAATGAAAGAGGAATGTTCTTTCTCCTCGGTTTAGGGTTAGAACAATAACATATGGCCTCCTAATTAACTCCTTACGGGAGGAGGCGGAAGGAGAGAGGTTCCTCTTTTTTTTTTTTTTTTTTAATTTCTTTCATAGAGGAGAAGGTGAGGAAAAGAGAAGGTTTTCAAAGGGAAGAAAAGGAAAAAAGGTTTCTTAGGCAGGAAAGGAAAAGAACATTTATAGGGAAAGAGGAAGATTTTAAGGGAGGAAAAAAGGAAGAAGTTTTAAAGAGGGAAAAGAAAGAAGAAGGAAGGTTTCCAAAGGGAGAAAAGAAGGAATTTTTTAGGAGGTAAAAGGAAGAAGGAGGAAGGTTTTCTAAGGGGGGAAAAGAAGAAAGGTTCATTAAGGTGGAAAAGGAAGATTCAAAGGGAAGGAAAGAAGGCTTAGGGGGAAGGAGAAAGAAGGTTCAGGGAGGTCAGGAAAGAAGGCTTAGGGGGAAGGAGAAAGAAGGTTCAGGGAGGTCAGGAAAGAAGGCTTAGGGGGAAGGAGAAAGAAGGTTCAGGGAGGTCAGGAAAGAAGGCTTAGGGGGAAGGAGAAAGAAGGTTCAGGGAGGTCAGGAAAGAAGGCTTAGGGGGAAGGAGAAAGAAGGTTCAGGGAGGTCAGGAAAGAAGGCTTAGGGGGAAGGAGAAAGAAGGTTCAGGGAGGTCAGGAAAGAAGGCTTAGGGGGAAGGAAGGAAGTAAGGTTTTAGGGGGAAAGAAAAGAAGGTTTTAGGGGGGAAGAAAGAAGGTTTAGGGGGAAAGAAAAGAAGGTTTTAGGGGGGAAGAAAGAAGGTTTAGGGGGAAAGAAAGTTATGTTTAAGGGATGGAATGTTCTGCTTAAGAGAAGGAATGTTCTGTTTAAGAGAAGGAATGTTTTGTTTAAGGGAAGGAAAGTTTTGTTCAAGGAAGGAAAATGTTTGTTTAAGGAAGGAATATTTTGTTTAAGGAAGGAAATTTTTGTTTAGGAGAAGGAATGTTCTGTTTAGGAGAAGGAATGTTCTGTTTAAGGGAAGAAAAATAGCTGGAAGGACACGTAAAGGAATGCAGCGGAAAAGAAGAAATTAAAAAAAAAAAAAAGAAAAAAAAAAAATATGTGTGTTGTGCAGTAGACTGATCTTGCTATGCCCATGAAGTTAGGAAACAAGGAAAGGATGGTATGCAGTACCTCCCCCCCCCTCCCCCCTTGGGCGCATAAACGCTCCGCCCGTTTTCCACAATATGCGCGACGGACATCCGCAAGAGTCCGTTATTTATTTTTTGCTTTGTTCTTTCTGTGTTTTGTACAAACAAGAAAAAAAAAGGAAAAAAAAAAGGAAAAAAAAAAAAAAAAAAGGAAAGGAGGAAAAAAAAGAAGAAATAAATAAGTTTATAAAAAATAATTTCGCAACACCGTACTCCTCTCGCCCTTCATTTGTAAACTTTTTCATTGAGATTAGTGTTTTTCCTTTTTTTTTTTTTTTTTTTCTTTTTCTCCTTTTTTTACGCTCTGGTGAGGAGGTGTTCCCTTCTTTCTTTTTTTTTTTTCCATAAATTAGAAGAACCGAATTCCAAAATTTATCACCATCCCCGCCACATCCCCCTTAAACGGAGATAAGACAAGGAAAAAGACTACGAACATGTGTGCGACGTTTTTGGATATCACCGAACGTGTTGCCCAGACTACTGGGATATTACCGGCAGATTGCCAACGAAGCGACTGATAACCCAAACGAGTTAGCATCAGCCTCCATTCGGGGGAGAGAGAAGTGTTTCCTTCGCGTGTATACAGAAGCTCTGTTTGTTTGGGCTCCTCAATTCTATCTCCAACGAATCGCAATATTTGCTCTTCTTATTTACTTCAACATTTAAGTGAACTGATTTGAATATCCCATTCTCCGCAACAAGGTAGTTTGGATATGGCTGTCCGTTGTTCATGAAAAGGCTCATCCCCGTGTCGATGAGAAAAAGACCACCATTGCAGTACGTGCTAATTTCATGTGTCATTTGTTTAGTGTGCCCTACGACTAAATGTTTGGCCCCGTATTTGTTAAAAACGTGCGATAAAATTGCGCAGGCTTGTTTTTCATCGTATGGAGCTGTGCGTGAAACATGATCATACCAAAGGACACCCTCCCTATTTACGTAGTCCCTGGATTTATCGTAACTGAGTATTTTACACATGTTCTCAATTTGTAGCCTGGTCTTTAAACGTATGGTTTGTAAGCTAAGTGAGGAAATCTGCTTGCTTATCCCCGCGTGAACAAATAGAATGTCATTCACTTTAGCAATTACTGGTAGACGAATTAACTTTTTGAAATATTCCCCTGCAGTGGACACAAAATGGAATAATCTGTAGTTGAAATTATTTTTAAAAAATATTTCCACTTCTTTCTGATTTACGTAATTGAAATATCCGCACATATTTAGTTGTTCGTGATTTCCCATGATTAATAGAACTTTGCTTTTTTTCAAAGGTGCTTCTTTCTGTAACTTAAATAGATAATTATAGATTAATGGGCCATAAATCCCTCTGTCCAGTACATCTCCTACCTGAACTAGCAATACATTTTCTGCAATCCATTCATCATTTTCGTTTATTAAATTTGCATGTCTTAAAATAAGCTTCAAACTTTCCATATCTCCATGAATATCCCCTATGGCAATTATTTTTCCCTCCCATTTTAAGTTATCATATTTTTCAAAGTAGGAGGGGTCCAGTTTCTTCTTATCTATTGCTAAAGTTTTTAGTAAAAAATCGTCCTTCGCCTGATTGCCGACGGTTACCTTTGCGGATACGCCAACAATTGGCGACACCAACGATTGAAGTAACTGGAACGGCTGGAGCGGCTGGAGCGGTGTGGACAAGAGGAGCAAAATCTGCAACAGACAGAGCAGTCGCAAGGCGCCCATTTTTAGTCCACCCGCCATCTTTCACTTACATATACTTGCATAAGGAGCGGGTGACCCCCCCCCTGCGCTATTGTCCAAGTGGATGACGTGGTTGCACGCACACGGTAATGACACTCGGTGGTGTGTGCTTCAGATACATAAAAAAAATGGGGAACCGTGACAACTACCCACTGGGAAAATAAAGTTCGTCTCGAGGAAGAAGCTAATCGATAGTGAACTTCTCAACATGGGAGGGATATGAAGGACCCTCCATGGATGCTATTTCTACAGCGCGTATATCAGGTGCGGGATAGGAGTACTCTGCGCATGATTCACAGTCTGTGTAAGGGGGGCGCCATGTGTGTACGTATGTATATATACGCACATGCATGCGGATACACATGTGCGAATGCCTGCATCCAAGGGAGGCTGACAGATAATGGCTTCACAAGAGGACAACATTATTCTTTACAAAACTGTACACCCGTGTGCAGTCGCAAAAACACTTATAAATACCACTCGCGGGGAAATTAGTTCGCCAAAGGTAATTACACCTTGTGTAACTATTTTTTCGGTACATGTTTTCCTCCAGATTTGCACTTTGCAATTTTCTACCGACTACGCAGGTTCCACATTGTGGTGCGTTTGTGTGGGGGCGGAAAAAAAAAAAGTGAAAAATGGGAAATAAAAAAAAAAAAAAGAAAGGAATAAAAAAAAAAAAAATGGGAAAAAATAAAATTAATATAAAAAAATAAAAAAAATCGAAAAAAGGAAGTGAAAAAAAAAAAGAAAAGAAAGAAAAAATAAGAATAAACGCAGATGCAATTTTTTAAAACATATCGTGAAGTACGCGGCGCACAGGGGTGACAATTCGTTTGGTGAACTTCCTGCAGAGTTAACTGCTTCTTTACACTTGCACAAGAGGTATCGAAAAGTTAACAACGCATTGCATCCTGTTAGGAGCGTGCCTGCAGGTATTTAGGAAAATAACCAAGCACCATACACATATATATATATGTATGGACCTCCGTTGGCATACTTTTGTACCAACTTGCGTGCGTGTGTATGTGCTCCTCTTTGTCTGCACGCTTGGGCAATGCTAAGGTGTGGTTATTCGCGTTCGCGCGGAAGGGGTTCTTTTCAATTTGAAAAATCGGCCCCAAATTGGTGCTTACATTTACCCCTTTCTGATGAACACTTGCTTGGCGCGATAAATGGACCAAGCGCACAGGCGGGGAGGCCCCTACACCTTCCCCATACATGCCTGCGCTCAAAACGGATATTACAAAATGATCAAATGGGGTTTAACTAGTTTTCGCATATGCGTTGAAATTTTTTAAAAAACAAGAAAACTAAGAAAAAAAAAAAAAAAAAAAAAAAAAAGTCGTCGGTAAAGACGTTCGGCAACCTCCATGGGGGGGGTCACCTTCTCATAAAAAAATAAACTTCCAATTTGTCAAAAAAGTTCCACTTGTAAAGTGTGTATGAGGGGAGGGGGCTGTTGATGTTGTGTAAACCGCATGGTTACATCATCCAGATGTAAGAGATAAACCCCCCCTTCTTCATGGGTGTCCATCGTATAATATCTACCGTAGGATAATGATCCCATACGCATTTAACTCTCTATTGAGGGAGAACATCGAAGGTGTAGCATCGCATTCCCTTCAAGTAAAGGCGCAAAGACAGATCCCCTAAAACCTCTCCTTCATCCTCTTCGCGAGGATATTAAGTTTGTTAAAAATTTTACCCTGTGTTGAACCAAGAATTAAACTACAGATGGAGTATCTAGCCATTTTGATGTTATTGAAACTTCCCAAAATATGAATTTTATCTCCTGCTATTACTATTCTTGTTTTTGTGGCATTTTCTATGGCATATTTTGTTGCCCCGTTACTGCCACATATTCTGCCAATGCACCTGGACAGGTGATCCCCTTTTAATATTTTTACATCCTTCACTTGAAAGCTTTCTATATATAAATCGTCTATCCTCAGTAAGGCTAATGAATCTTCGATGGTGAATCCAAGTAAGTATGCCTTTATATAGTCGGAAGATTTTTGCAAGTTATTTTTATCCTCAGTAAGTTTACATGTCCTCACTTGTATTTTGTCCCCAACCATTCGTATTTCTAACTTTAAATGGGTCACAATTGGCTTGATTAATTCCATCCAATTGGTTTTTATAGATGATATGCGATGCTTGGGGATGGTAAGTATTCTCATTTCGTTATTGTTAAACGTGCTACTTGTGTTTTTCCTATTTTTTAAAATTATTTTATTTTTCACCTTCTTATTGTTGTCTCTATCTTTTTCCTCCAAAATATTTTCCATGGTTAAAATGTTTCTTGTGTTTCCATTATCCGGTTGTTCTATCTGATTTGAGTTTTCCTCATGGTCTACTTCCTCGTGCTTTTTTTCTGCTTCTTTTTTTTCAATTTTCCCCCCCCTCGCTGAGGAGCTCGCCTTGTTCGGCATGCGTTTCGTCATTTCGCTTGTCACGTGGAAGAATAACTCCTCGGGAATTACCTTCTCAAGGACAGTTTACCTATGCATATGGCTTCTACTCATACGTATGAGGGCCCTATGATTTGCTCATTTAGGGTAACAAAAAACAAAACACTTGGAGGTGGGGGGTAGGATATATTTATATACTAATCAAAGAGGAGCTTGCAAAATTATATACGTAAAAATGGATGTCATAAAATTCGAGCCTCTCCAAGTCACCGCAGATGTTCACGTAAATGCGCTTAAGTATGAATCGACGTTTACGTTAGCCTGTAAAAAGGATAAATTCATTGCGGAGAATGGCTCAGAGCGGGGGTTGCTTCAAAACCAGCCGTTGTTTGAAAAAAAAAAAAAAAAAAAAAAAAAAAAAAACATATGTACAAATAATGCGTTGCAGAATGAAAAAAAATAATATAAGGGGAAAAACGTTGAGGGGAAAATTTTATTAATTTTGAGAAACCGCTGGGCGACGTACAAATTATAATTACCTCATGCCGCTCGACGGGGGAAAGCTTACCCATACTATATGGGGGTTGTCAATCTATGCACATGCGAAAATGTAAAAATATAATTATGATTTTATTTTCTTAGATTTGTTTCATGTGGCACCTTAAAAATGGCGCATCCCCAAAGCAAGTAGAAGTTTTGCTTCTTTACGTTTAGCGACGTTCTTAGCAAATGTACGCGCATTATGTGTTTTTTTTTTTTTTTTTTTCCTAGGGAAGAATTTCCAGGCCTCCTGACGACTTTAGGGTTTTTAAATGCGCAGTAGGCAATATTGCTTCCCTTGGAGAAGGAAAGCACAGGCAGGACAAATATGCCAGGAAGAAAAAAAAAAAAAAAAAAAAAAGGAAAATGAAAAGTTAAGCGTAAGGGGAAAGGCATACCGGACGGAGCGAATGGCAAAATTGGGTCATCAAGTCTGGTTTTCCTTAATGTGGCACCTGCGGATAAAAATGTTGCGGAAGGCACGTCGAAGACCACGAGTTACAACCGTCTTACGTAGAACCGAAGGGTGAAGCGCCTCTCCTTGGAGAAGCGAAGCCCTGACGAAAAAAAAAAAACAAAGTGCAATTAGCGCAGAAAGCATTCAGGTCGTAATAAAATAATTCGCAATTTAACCCCGATAAGCGGGGCTGTTCCAATTGGGGGCACCATTAATAACGGAAAGAATCGTTCTTGGTCATGTATATATATCAATGGGAAAATGGGAAAAGGAATAAAAATATAAAGCCAAACATTGCCTTAACTAATTTATTGCCGGATTGAATTCATCCCCTAAGTGGGAACGTGCACCAAGCTGTAGATGCAAAGTCCATGTATCTCGGAGTGGCACTCAAATAGGTTATGGCACTTTCTAAAAAAAAAAAGATGGTCCACTAGAAAGGAAATTCCATCCTAATTGGTTGCAGGTCGGTTGCATGTAAATGCGCAATTTAGGGTGGTGCTAAGCTTATGGTAGTACTTTTTCTTGTTAGCGTCCCGTTTGGAGTTTAATTTTTTTTGGGAACCACATGATGGAGAGGGAAAATTATTCCCTTTTTTTTCTTTTTCTTTTTCTTTTTTTTTTTTTTTTTTTTTTTTTTTTTTTTTTTGGAAAGAAAATAAAAAAAAATAAATAAATCACCTACGCGAGTAGGAAAATACATTAGTAAAGTTCAGAAAAAGGTTAAAGAGGCATATTCAGATGCATGCATTGTTTAGCCTTTTTAATTTATGCCACCAATTGTAAATACATAAACTACCCTGAGTAGTAAAAGCTGAAGCCTTTCCCATTTATGGCTAAGGGTAGTTGCAGGGACGAATGCATTATAGGCATACATATAAATACGACTAGCACGATGCAAACCTTCCCAAAAGCAAAAACGAAGAGGAATCGGAAATGTGCTTTCCCCTTTTTAGCAAAGTAAAAGGTGGTTGATCTGTTTCTTATCCAAAATATTTTGTTTTATTCGATTTAGTAGTTTTTTTCTTTTTTTTTTTTGACAAAACACTTTTTTTGCGAGGGAAATCTGGTGAATATCGCGGAGGACTGATTTGCCTCGCCAGAATTGGGATGCGCACCTAGCTTCGAGGGCCCGCGTGCATTCGACTTTATTATTCGCATGGGGCACAATACATGCAAAGGTGATATACACATATATATGCACGCACGTATGCATGCGCGCCCCTTCCGTACATCCGCATTTAATTAAGACGCCGCAAATGTCCTCATGGACAATCCGTTACGCAAGCCCAGGCGTAATCCTTGCTGCGCAGTTCCTATTTGGATTTAGGAGCGTATAGACGGACTGGCAAAAATACGTCGATCGTGCTTTTTCCATCTTTAATTTTTTCTGTGCGTGCGTCAAATTTTGCAGACACGTGGTAGAAAAAAGTGGACGCACAGTTGGGGGTAGTGCGCAACGGGCCATTACTCTAAAGTCCTGTTGCTAAATCGGTACGTGGGCATAGCGGCCTATATCGTTATACCGCTATATATTTTGCAAACCAAGCTGGAACTGTGTGCGCAAAAAGGAATATGCAAGAATTTGCGCTGAATAAGAAGGAAGTTGGGCTGAGCAAGCCCAGCGGCGTAGACGAAGATGCAAAGAGAGACAAAAGGATGCGAGTGGCTGACATGTGCGAAATGAAGAAAAAATCCATTGAAGATATAGAAGGGCTAGGCGAGTACGACATAGACAAGAAGGACGAGCTGGAGGAGGAGTCGTACTACAAGTTACTGTCAATAGCATATGCCCTAGTAGCAATTATATCAGACGCGCCCTATTTCCTAATAGTATCAATGGGTGATTATTTCAGGCAGGCATTTAATGTCAAGGATATACTGATAACGGAGTTTGCTCTAATGGAAAGCATAGTGTTCATCGTTGTATGTGTATTTTTACACCTCATTGGAAGTTACAGATTGAAATGGAATTTGTTCCAACCACTTCTCTCCACACTCTTTTTAACATTAATATATTTAGTGGTGTGTTTCAAGACCGACTACATAGGACACAAGATAGTTATTTTCAGCGTTATACCATTTGCAATAATAGCATGTGTTATAAAAATGACTACAATGAAAATATGTGTTCTCTTTAGAAAGCAGTACTGTACAGCGTATGTTTGTGGATTGTCCCTATCCGGATTTGTGGTATTTATTTTGTACGTACTTGGAGCCTATGTCTTCTTCGCAGATGATGAAAATAAATTTCGTAAAATGTTTTCCCTCTTTTGTGGAGTCTTCTCATGCATTGCGCTAACAGCCTTTTTTATTTTGCAAAAAATTTACAAGCTTCCATTTGTTGAGAGACTTAGAGAAAAATATGAAGATAAAGGATTCCTCATTAATAAAACGATTTTGGTGGACTCTGTGAAATCCATTTCTGTTGTTTGGGAATATGTTATTATTGGCTTCTTAGCAAATTTCATAGCATTTCAGATTTACCCTACAGTTTTTCCTATTTGTATTAAATCGAGCAAAGAAATGAAAGGGCTCTTGTCTGGATTACTACTTTTCGGAGACTCATCGGCCCATTTGTTGGTTCACTTTTTGGATTCCTACTTTTTGAAGATGAATTTCTGCGCCTTCTTCTTTATCAAATTAGTGATGATTGGATTTTTACCCATTTTTGCCAGTTTAGTTATTTACCACAGTTCAATTTTTTACAATTCTTACTTTTTAATGGGATTATCCTACGCCTTCGGATTTTGTCACGGGATTTTGTCTAACTCTGTTTTCGTGAAAATTCCTGAAGTCTGCAGAAAGCGGAAGAAGGAGCAGTACCTCAAGTTGGCACCCAACATCGTCTTCTTGGCCTTCGTGCTGGGTACCATGATTGGCGTCATCACGTCTAAGCTGCACGTGATCCTCCTGACAGGGCGCTAGGGAGTCGTGCAGTTTGTTTGGAAGCGGCTCCTTTGAAGTAGTAAGAAGATGCAAGACAGAAGTTGGAAAATCCCACCTTACCACCCCATCGTGTTATACTCGAGCATATGCACAACAGGGTTTTCCTCCCCTTTTTTAACATCTCACCCCCGTAAAAATTTTTTGATTGTACCATATGTGTTTAATTAAATTCGCCATTCTTTAAAAGCAATCCGAATTTGTCACCCTACATTCATTTCCAATTTTTTTTTCTTTTTTTTTTTATCTTCATTGAAGTTTTTCTTTCCTCCTGATTTAGTCATAATAATCGTCTGGCGTGTACACGCGTATGCGCTTGTATCATTACGTGTTTTTTTTTTTCTTCTTCTTCTTTCTTTTAATCCGATGTTGTCTACATCATTCGAAGTAGTTTCTTTTTTTTAAGTTGAACCCTGGTCGCGCGACCGGGTTGTAACTCTTTGTAAATTAAAAAGTGATTCAATTAAAACACAAAACGGAGTCGACACAAAAAAGGGCGGGGAAAAAGAATAGCATACAATGATACTGTGTTCACAAAAAAAAAAAAAAAGGTCAAAGAAATGGACACATAAATCTACGCGCGATGTTATAATTTTACGCCGCTAAAAGCTTTTCTCCCTTTCTTTTAACCAAGCTGAAGCATAAAAGGGGTGTAGAAAGACATCCCTAATGGACCAGGTGCAGATATGAGCACAGCTTTGCTCCGGGGGCACAACCTCTAAAGGAATACGCGACCAGCATTTTTAAAATATCCTCGTATAGTTCCCTCGAAAGTTCAATAGTTTCCGAATTAGGAAGCTTCAATTTGGATTCCTCTTTTATGCAAAAGAATATTTTCATCACTTTCTGGACACCTAAAAAATTGGAAAGATCTTTTACCTTGTCCAAAATTTTAGAAATATAAAGTGTCCTTATGAATATCCTCACTTCGATTATTTTCCTTTTTTGGTTACTCCTTAAATAAAAAAGTGTTGTGTTTTTTTTTTCACATTTATAGTGCATATATTCATTTAGAAAAAGTACATGATTGTAATTTTTGAAGATATTTCCCCCATTTAATGTCATTTTTATTTTGTGCTTAAGGAGGTACAGCTTGGGCGTTATCTCCCCGCATGGGTTGAGATTTCCTCCACTGTGGTCTAATCTGAGACCTTCGTTACTGTTCTTCGGGGTGTCCTTCTTCTCCGTGTGCTTTCTCTCCCCATGGAAATTTTCCTCTGAAAGGAGTACATCGTTCGTTTCCTCCACGGCCTGCTTTTTCTCCATTGGGGCAACGTCCAAATGATGGATCAAATTTGCTCTATCTGCTTTGCTTTGTATATATGGAAGATCCCCAGGGCGCATCAACATAGTGGTATTGTCCAGTTGTGTGTACATCCCTCGGTGCACCTCGTGAAGTGAACCAAGAAAAACATCTTGAAGCTTATCACTCATGTTCTTATTTTTGTGGCAGGAATACGTGTGATTTCTTTGATTTTCTAAATATCCAAGGGTATTGTAGCAAAAATTACAAAAAATTAAACAGCGAAAATGATCCAAAGAATTTGCTTTAACAGCTAGGTGACTCTCTTTTACTAAGCTAAAATGAAAAAACAAACAATTGGGGAAGAGGAAAATATTTCGGTCAACATTTTTTAACCCATCAAAGGAGAAGGTGGTACATTCTTCGCAAAACGCGTGCTCCAAAAAATCTGCCGTTTTTAAGTACAGGTTTGGCAAAATAAAATTAACATCTCCACATATGATAACGTCTTCATTGCATGATTTACACTGAAGGGTACTTTTCTGCATCCTTAGCATGTCGTGTAATTCTTTATTTATGCTGGACTGGACAATGTTGTTTTTTTTTCTGCCTATGATTAGGTCTAGGAGGATGCATATGTTCAGCCTTTCATTTAGCACAAAGTGGATGGATTTGATCTTGGCACTTTGTACTGGCAAGGCGGAGGGCAAAAATAGATACTTGGCCAAATGGGCCCTTTCAAAGATGGGAAAGTCTTTCGAAAAAATGTTTTTTTTTCTCAACAGGTGGTCTGTATCGAAATGGTTGTCTCTAAAGTTTTTTTCGCTCCTTTGTTGTATATTTTCCATTGTATGATTATTTATCTCACTGGAGTGGTATCCCCTTCGGTGTCCTACATTCATCGGTGTGTACTCCGTCCCACTTTTAGCTTCATCCTCCTGTTTCGTATACAGAGGGGAGTGTGTTCTCCCATTGAAGCCTTCCCATTCAACTCCATTCACCAGACACTTTCCATCATTTCTCGCAGAACTTGTTGCCTTTCCACTACTCGCTTTGACCTCCTTCTCTTCATTATAAATTACACTCCTTTTATTTCCTCCCTCTACATTAGTGTATGCATTGTACAGGCTGCTCTTCCTACGTGGCAGGGGGGAGTCAGATGGGGTGTTATTTCCGTCTGTGAAATCATCCAAGGGTGAATTCTTTTGCTTCAACTTTTCTCCCTCAACTGAAACGCCAGGACGTTTGGAGGAATTGTCATATAGTAGCCTCAGCTTAATTTTATATAAATAGAAATTTCGAATTTCCTTTTTTTTCTTAATTATGATAGACGCCTTGGTGCAACTGAGGAGATTCTTTGATGTTCGTAAGTCGGTCAGGAACGCCTTGGCCCAGCTGCTAAATTCGATGTTCAGGGACACTATGTTTTGTTTCGGATAGTATTCCGCCTGCATCATAGTGTGCTCATAGGGAGGGGCTACACGAAAATGTACGTATGTACAGTAATTACATGGGCATGAGCACGATAATATGCTCGATAATATGCGCGGTTTTATGTGCTTGCTACTACTATGCCTCCCGTCGGGGGGCCTTCTTGACAGGGCAGAGTGGTAGTCGGGGTAATTTTCCCTGTGATAATTCTCCTTCCAGGTTGGTATGTCAAATTGTAGCATTCGACTGGGTTCAGTCAGAATTTATGCTCCTACACTCAGCACTCCTCATTCTTCATCTATAACTTTTGGTAGTTTCCTACTCAGTTGGAAGTTCTCAATTTTGGTGATTTCCTGGATTTATCACTATCTCTAATTCTTTTTTTTTTTTTTTTTTTTTTTTTTTAATTTAAATGCAACATGGATTCCTTTCCCCGTGTAGCCATTTCAGTCGTCGTGCTTCCCCCATTTTTATAACGTTGCATGCAATTTTTTTTTTTTTTCCCCCGCATTCCTTCGGGGCGGGGCAGATTCACCCAGTTGCCTACTTCGCTCTGCACGAGCTAGGGCGCCATTCGGTTTTTGCGCCTTCGATTTTTCTTCACTCGCCTTGGGCTGGGATTGACGCGACAAGATAAAAAAAAAAAAAAAGGTGTGCCCCTGTCTCCTCTACATTTTCAAATAAACAATATTTACCAGGTAGCATTTCTTGCGTGCCACCCCGCAGACTTGCAAGAAAAAAAAAAAAAAAAAAAAAAAAGAGGATTCGTACAGTTAACAATGTCTTCTATCTGAATGTTGTACGAACAGGATAAGAAAAATTAGCGTCAATTTTGTTTTTTTATTTTTCTTGCAAAATGGCCTTTCAGCGGTGTGCTCTAAAATGTTGCCGTGAATAATATTTTTCTTTTATTAATCATTTTTGCGCCCTTCATGTAGGGATAAATTCTCCAAAATGTGCTTTACAAATTTGTTCTTTCGAGGGGCAGGGGATGCTTTATGTAGTGAAATTAGTGCGTGCAAAGGGGGTCATTTTTTTTTTTTTTTTTTTTTTTTTTTTTTTTTTCCTTAAATAAGACACCCCCTCTTCTATATGGGAAGGAATTTTAAAGTGGCATGCAGGTGGCCTACTTTGGAGGAACCCTGTTATGCGCATGATAAGGGTATAAATGGGAGTATGTAAATATTCATATACATAAGTATAGGCCCTGCATTTGCGATTGCGCGAATTTACTCCAAGTGATGTGCACGCATACCCTTTCTGTGTATGCCGCGCCCCGAATGTGTACACAAGTGTACGCGTGCCCCATGTAGGCAAGGGAGGAATATTGCAAAAAACGTGATTTTATGCGGGACAGTGTGAAGGAGGAAAAATCTACATTACTTTTTTTTCGTTGATTTATGGAAAAGTTAACTGATTTTTATTGAATTCTGCAAAAATTTGAAAAAAAAAAAAAAAATACTTTAAATGTAGCCCCTTTTTTTTTTTCAGCGCACTCTTCAGAATTTTGCAGTTCTGTCACGATTTCCCAATTACACCGAAGAAGAAATGGTTAAATCCTTGTGCGTCTACGCACGGATAATTAACGAACATATATACACATATGTAAATATAAATGCATACATACATAGGTAGGTACGCATGCACGTGAGAATTCTTTCGATACTTATGTCCCTCACACGAATAAAAATCACGTTTTTTTTTTTCCCCCCGCAAAATAAATTCGCGCCTTACGGAAATGTACTTTATTCCCGGAAAAAAGAATAATTCTTCACACCCCTGTGTTTGTGGAAATTCATAAATGTGTCAAAAGAAGGAAAAAAAAAAAATTAAGAAAAAAAAAAAAAAAAAAAGAAAAAACTAATAAGATGCTTATGTATGTGCATTTGTACCTACTTACATGTGCTTATGTTTGTACCTACTTGTATGCTCCCTTTTTATGTTTATATGTGGAAAGCAACGTCTTGGAGGTATTTATTAAAGTGTGAACGAATTTTGCCTCAAAAAGAAAAGAAAAAAAAAAAAAAACATGCGTAACTGCATTGATGAAGTGAACGATTAAATGGAAAAAAATGTAACCACATATTTTAAAAAATCAAGTGAAGGTGAAATTTAAGTAAAACGTTGTGTACAATTTTTTAAAAAAAAAAACGTCACCGCAAAAGCAACGTTTGGAAATTTAAAAAATTTGTGTGCTTGTAAAAGTGGAAAAGTATAAAAAATAAATAAATAAAGGCAGAGCAACATTTGACAAAATTTAGATACTTGTGTTATCAAATTTTTGTACTTGTTAAGTGGAAGTTTGTTTTGCCTACATGTGAGTATAATTGTGTTTATATTTTTTGCAATTTTTTCTTTTTTCTACCCCCTACTTCGCCTTCCTTTTCCCGCTCCTTTATTTTCCATAAGAAGAACAATTCATTCAAAAGGTGACTTTTCTTTTTTTCCTTCGCGCCGCGTCGCGCGCAGCTTTTGTTTGTAGAGTTGTTTCAGGGCGAGCTTTTCGTGGTGCCACATTCGTAACACGATTAGTGACACACAATTATTGCATACGCCACTCAAGGAGGGCATGGCTTTCTCAGTAGTTTGTCCCTCGCCTTCTACGCCAAGTTTTTTTTTTTTTTTTTTTTTTTTACAACAAATTTGTTCGTGTAATTGGTATGTCCACGCGGAAGGGTTCGAATCGTTTTTAGTGACCGTGAAGACCAGACAGACGGAAGGAATATCAAGCGTGCAGGTGGAAACTGGTAGCAGGTTGATGGCGCCAACAAGGCCTTTACATGTGTTAAAAAAAGGAGAAAAAAAGAGAATTACGTTTGCATGGAAAGTGACAGTGTGTACTTGGGGAAAATAAAATAGCCATATCTCATACTTACACATACGCAAGTATTATATATTCACGCCGTATGTAGTCACGCTGTATATAGGTGCACACTGTATGCAGTCACGTAGCTCGCCCATCCTTATGTGTGCACGCCTCGCCGCACATTCAGCAGCACCGAAAGGCAATTAAATGGGGTAGAATCAGAAAATGGTTAATGGCCTCACAGGAGCATTTTCGCTTGTTCTGTTATTCCAAAACTTTGTAGAGCCCATAAAATATAACAACACGAATTGCTATGTACACATGCATAATAATGTCAATAGAAACAACCTTATCAACACAGAAACGAGGGAAGTATATCAGAGTAGAATAAAGGGAACCAAGAATATTCTTCATGAGAGTTACAGGAACAGGTATGTACCACTCTTCGTGTCCAAAGGAACCGAACTGCTAAGTTCGTTTTTTAAGAATAATAGACGGAGAAGTGGAGATAACTCGACGAATATTTCGAAGAACGGGAAGAAGAGTTCGCCGTCTTCGTTCAAAGAGAATAACTCCCCGCGTGCCACTATATGCAGATCTTCAAGTGGGAGAAAATGGGACTCAAGTAAGGGTACCGCGGAGCAAAATGTTGCTCACGAGAAAGAGTGCACTGAGCAAAAGAGGACGATTGAGGAATTAACAGATGAATTGCTTAGCAGCCTCAGTAGTCACACCGATGAAGGCTTTATGAGTGTCACATCGATTGATCGCAACAACAGGAACTACATACCAGGAAAAACTCACCACCCAAGGAATATGAACAATGAAAATGGGAAGAGCGACGACAATCTTTATACGAATTCAGCTAGTTACAGCCCAGGAAAAATGTCCGATGTATTCTCAAACGGGGATTTTGCCAAGGAGAGTGTCAGAAGGAAAAACAACATAGAAGACAATCTCACTTTTATGATGGATCTGATTAAGGAATCCTCTCCCATACCTTACAAGGGTGGCGATGTGATCATTCCTCAGGATCGTTCGGGAGATGTACTAATGGATGGTAGACGGCTAAACAAAGGGAAGGTAAAAAAGAGGAAGAAACATCTGAACAGACTTTATTACAGCTTTAGGGGCCATAATGATTTTCTCTCCCGAAAGGAGGGTACCCATGGGGGTGATGTGTGTCTCGGCCCGGTAAGTAACTCTCCTGTACAGCAGAAGGAACGAAACCCGTTACAGGGAAGGGTGCACCGTACCAAGGCGCAGAATTTTCACGACGGTGAGAATGATTTTGCTTCTCCTGCCATTCATTCAAGCGACTCCAACGATTTCCTAACATATGAAGAAAAAGAGAGGGCAAAGGAAAAGGCCTATAGGGAATACACAAAGTACATAGAGGAGAGAAGGTACCCATATTTTAATTTCGTAAAAAATAAGAATGGGAAGATAATAAAAAAATTACTAATTGCAAATAACGGCATGGCAGCGATGAAATGCATTTTATCAATAAAGGAATGGCTATTTAAATCTTTTTCTGAGGAAAACTTAATTAAGATCATAGTGCTAGCCACAGAAGAAGACATATCAAGCAATGCAAAATACATTTCGTTTGCCAACAAAGTTATAAAGGTACCTCCTGGAAAAAACTCCAACAACTATGCCAATGTTCAGCTAATTGTGGATATAGCAAAAAAGGAACAAGTGGATGCCGTTTGGCCAGGATGGGGACACTGTTCAGAAAATCCCCTACTCTCCACCATGTTGGAAAAGGAGAACATCATTTTTATAGGACCAACTGGAGATGTAATGGAAGCCTTAGGAGATAAAATATCTGCTAATATTCTGGCACAAAGTGTAAATGTACCAGTTGTAAAATGGAGTGGAGACAGCATACGAGTTGATAATTTTGATAAAAAAATTAGTGAAGATATATACAATAAATCTACCATACATTCCTTAGATGCCTGTATAAAGGAGTGCCAACGGATTGGATACCCTGTTATGATAAAAGCATCACAAGGAGGAGGGGGGAAAGGTATTCGGAAAGTGGAGAACGAAGAAGAAATAAAGAAAGCCTACACACAAGTGCAAATGGAATTACCCAACTCGCCTATCTTTCTAATGAAAGTCTGTAGCAACGTTAGACACATCGAAATACAAGTTGTTGGGGATATGTATGGTAATGTATGCTCCCTTAGTGGAAGAGACTGCACGACCCAAAGGAGGTTCCAAAAAATTTTTGAAGAAGGGCCCCCCTCAGTTGTACCTCCGAATATTTTCCGTGAAATGGAAAAGGCATCCATACGTCTAACAAAAATGATAAAATATAGAGGTGCGGGAACTATTGAGTATTTATATGACCAGGAGAAGCAGACTTATTTTTTTCTCGAATTAAATCCTCGACTGCAGGTGGAACACCCCGTGTCGGAGGGCATCACCAACACGAATCTTATTTCGATACAGCTACAGGTGGCCATGGGAATTCCCCTCCAGAATATAGATGACATTAGGAGGTTGTACCGAATAGGGGAAGGGCACGGGGACGCGAGTTTTCGTTCGCCGATAGGGGCCTTTCACAGGTTAGGTTCCCCATGTGACTACACCCCTCCTCCAAATGGTACGAGCGAAAGCAGCGGTGGTGCTAGTATTGACTGCGATGATGGTAGTAAGAATGGAGGAGACCAAACTAATGAATTCTCCCCCGCCCGCGCGGAACAGATGGATCCATTCGACTTCTATAATAACAGGCCACACGTGAGCAACCACGTGATTGCCGCCAGAATCACTGCAGAAAATAGCAACGACAGTTTTAAGCCCACTTCGGGAAAGGTAAAAAGAATCCATTTCCAAAATTCGAACGACGTGTGGGGATACTTCTCAATCAATGATGGATCCGTGCATGAATTTTCTGATTCACAAATTGGGCACATTTTTGCAAAAGGAGAAACGAGAGAAGTAGCTAGAAAAAATTTAATCCTCGCATTAAGGAAATTAAACATAGACGGAGAAATAAAGACAGGCACAAAATATTTAGCAAAAATTTTGGAATGCAAACCATTTATTGAAAATAACATAACGACAAATTGGTTGGATACAATTATTGAGAAAAAAAAATATATATATTACAGCGCAGTACATATAATAATTTTGTGTGCCACGATTTTTAAACTACTCATTCATTTTATCAAGGAAAAAGAAGTTATTGAAGATGCGCTCAATAGAGAAGACATTGGAATTAAGCCACAGGAAGATGCCTTCACTAATTTAAAGAGAGAAGTAAAAAATGCGTACGTGTTTGATATCGTATTTGAAAATGTGAGGTACAATTTTAAGGGCTATAACACAGGGGAGAATCTTTATACTCTAAAAATTAATGGACAAGAAATCGAAGTTTTAGCAGATTATGATAAAAAGAACAATAAAATATTTGCGAGCTTTTTCAATCACACTTATTTGTATACATGTTTAGAAGACAGCTTAGGAATCCACATGCATCTGGATAAGGACAGTATTTTTATCCCCAAGATTAGTAACCCATTTCATTTGGTGTCGAATACGAATGGGAAAATTGTAAAATATTTGATAAAGGATGGAGAGAAGATAGAGAAGAATGAAGACTATATAGAAGTCGAGGCCATGAAAATGATAATGACATTTAAGTCTACAGAGAAGGGTATACTCAGGCACAAGATGTCGGAGGGTACCATTGTAAAAATAGGGGATCTCCTGGGAGTGATTGAGGAAAACTCTCTTGATAGTAACACTCAGCGGGGAGAGAAAAACGAAATTAAAACCTTCACTGGACATTTGGACTTATCGAATAAGTATGCATACGAGTTAGAGGAAGCAAGTCGACTGTCATATCCCATTAAGGGGGAAAATGTTATGCTCGGTTCTGTCCCCACGTATGAGTCTACGGAAGGTGTCTGGCCCATTAGTGATCAAAAAATGGGAAGAGGTCATTTGTATAAGGGAACTGCAAATTGTGACGATGAAGGGACACTGAGAGTTGTGCCAAACCATGCGTCAAATGAAATGCATCGTCTGAGTGAAAATGCTGCTGGGACACAACACGGTATGGATGCCACCAAGTCAGAGGATACCTCCTTCTTCTCCTCCTTCGAACAAGACGAAGTATCATCCAAGGAAGGAATCACAAAGAATCGGCTATTCCTAAAGCAGAGGAAAAATATATTCCGCTTATTTGCAAGCAAGAAAACCAGTGATAAGAAGGAACATACCGCAGCGAGTTACGTGAACGAGAAATTTAATTCCTTCAAGGAGTACCTGACTAGTTTGAGTTCGTCCGACGAAAGGTCGGCGGCACCCACCAGTGTCAGCACGAGCGTCAAGGTGGAGGCAGATGTGGACGAATCTGCGCAGATGGGAGTGGACGTAGCCGCGGAGTCGAACAAATCGTACTCCAATTCTGAATCCAGGGAGTGTGCGAATGAGTCGTCCAGTGCACACACGGTGAATGATGAGTCGGGAAGTGCTCACCAGGGGAAAAACTCTACTGGCCTTAACTCAACCTGCGAGAATTCTTCAACTAGCGAAAGGAGGAACCGTAACGAAAATTCGTCGAGCGAAGTTGTGTCCACGAGGAATGCCTCCAATGAGAAGACGTCCAACGAGGGTACGCTCAATTGGGGCACGGAAAATAAGGAGGCATCGAAAACTTCATCAAAAAGTTCATCAAAAAGTTCATCAAAAAGTGCATCAAAAAGTGCATCGGAAGGAACTTTCAAATGCACCTCCAACAGTCGCACACAAGTGGGGGGGGATACGCCGGGGGTGGATTCTCCAGGTGGTCACCCGTCCACCGCTGAAGAACCCAGAAAGGAACAATTCCTTTTAGACATCCCGAATATGAAGAGAGTAGAATATTTACTAAAAGGATATGAGCAGGATTACGAAGAATGCTTCAATCAATTAGTGAAAAATAAACGAAACTTCATCCCTAACATTATTTACATTTTAAAAAAGTTTATAGAGTACAATTCACTATTTGCTGAAGAAGAAAACATCACGCAGGTAGAAGTTTACGATATTTTGCACACCAAGTTTAGGAACGAGAAAAAAAAAAAATATGAAATTGCCCATGCATATACCTATAACTATTTAAGCATAAAATTTGTTTTATTAGTTTTAAAATACTTACTAGACAGTGGGTTATCTTCACTCAGTGAAGTGCCAAATGACCTTCTGGATAAACTAAAAGTGATAACATCCTTTAGAGGGAAATTATTTGGCAACATAATTCTACTGACGAGGGCGATAGTACACATGGCGGAACGTATGCGCTTGGTTGATTTGGTAAAAGGTGCATTAAACGATAGGAGTCACCTTTCTGGTGATAAAATTAGCCAACTGGAGGAACACATAAAGATAAAGCAGAGCATCATTACACGGTCAAGATTGGGACAATTTTCAACTGATACATTTACGCCCTCTTCTACTTTGATCAGCTATAGAAACTATTGCGAACGTGTAGTGAATACATTTTTGGGGAGTCCTTCAGACGTGCATATGTTCCTTCCATCCCTTTTTACCACAGAAAATAAGAGCACTCTTCTAGAAATATACGTTCAGAATTTGTATAAACACTTTGATATCAAAACGGAACTAGTGCGTGATGATTGCCTTAAATTTTTTATAAACAATTCGGAAGAAGAAAATTTACTCATCCTAAATGAGAAAGGTACTGTATATGTGGATGAATTTATGGACAAAGGGGGAATGAATCCTACCGATGGACGTATAAAGAGCATTCATATTATTAACAGAAATGAACATTTCCCTAATGACTATGAAGGAAGTGTAGAACATATAAAAAATATGTGTAAGCATTTATACATTTATCACTATTTTGGGGAGAGGTACGGGGATGTTTACGAGTGGGGTGGAGAGGGATACAGCGGGGAGGAGATCCACTCAGGGCGAAGGACAAATCTGCTACCCTACCAAAGATATATTTTTTCCTTTGAAAAGAACTGTCAAAATTATGACCTAGAAAGTGTAGATGAGAAAATATTTAAAGGTACCAAAGTATTCCTCGGGATGTACAAAAAGAATAAAAAAATCCAGTCGCTATTTGCAGAGAGGGTGATCCATGTGTGTAATCTTCCAAAGGGTGAAGTGTCTGTACTGAGGGAAACTCCACCAAAAGGGGAGAATATCATGGCAAGACAGGACTTATCCCATGTGATGGAGAAGGAGTGGTTCCAAGACGCACTCACAGAAGAATTTAAAGAAGCGGTCAATGATATAAAAATAGCTAGACTGAACCCGAAAGTGCAGGACGCAAGGCTCAGCAGCTACATAACTTACCATATAGTACTAGATGAAGTTAAAGACAATGACGCAGACGAATTAAATATAATTGTAGAGGCGTTGAAGAACTTCCTCAATAGGCATAACGAGTTTCTTCTAGAAAACTACGTGAACGATGTATATGCATGTGTTTACAGAAAGGGAGGAGAATCTGCCAAGGGGAGACTCAAATTGGAACCAAAAAAAATACTAAGATTGCACGTGCTGTTTGATGGAGAAAATAATGTAATCGAGGAAGTTGGAAGTGTACCCATCTTTGACGTTGACGCGTTGTACTTAAAAAGAAAAAGGGCTAGAGATATAGATACGCTATATGCCTACGATTTTGTGAAGGCTATAAATATTTCCCTAAACAGGATGAATAACGGAGGATCCAAGGATCTGTTCACATATGTGAATAGCGTAAAGGAGTTTAAGCTCGACTTGGAGGCACTACATGGAGTGGAAGATTCCAAGGCGGAGGGTAACATAGCGAAGCAATCCATGTGTCATACGGGTGGGTTGTTTCCTCGGCATGATGGCCTCAGCGAAGACGAAGTAAAGATAAGAAACGCGCTGTATCTGTCAGACAAGCTAAACGTAGGCCAAAACAAACTGAGCGTCATTGGTCTGTTGATGAACGTGAAGACAATCGAATACAAAGAAGGCAGAGATGTCATTTTTATCATAAATGATATAACTACCCATGGTGGCTCATTCAGTGTAGTGGAAGATCAGTTATTTTATGCCATATCTAGCTACGCGAGGGAGAAGAAAATTCCGCGCATTTATATATCGTGCAATTCAGGTGCAAGAATTGGGCTGTACAATTTTTTGATGGATAAAATTCAAGTCAGTTGGAAAGACGAAGAAAAGAAGGAACTGGGGTATGATTATATTTATATAACAGAAGAGGTCAAAAATAAAATATCCAAGGAAGACATAATATTTTTAAAGGAAGTTATTAAAAATGGGGAGAAAAGATACATAATTGAAGGTATAGTAGGAAACTTAAATAACCATATTGGAGTGGAAAATTTAAGGGGGAGTGGTCTTATCGCTGGTGAAACATCCAAAGCATATGATGAAATTTTTACCCTATCATATGTTACCGGAAGAAGTGTTGGCATCGGTGCTTACCTTGTTAGGCTCGGGAAAAGAACCATCCAGAAGAAAGGCTCTTCCCTTTTACTAACAGGGTTTAATGCCCTAAATAAAATATTAGGAGAAAAGGTCTATGTCAGCAATGAGCAATTGGGAGGGGTAAAAATTATGATGAGAAATGGCATATCTCAACTAGAAGCTCACAATGATCAGGATGGTGTGGACAAAATTTTCAAGTGGCTATCCTATGTACCCAAAACGAGTGACCATTATTATGATGTTATTGAGGAGGTGCGCCAGAAGACAAGTGGAAATAGCTACTATGAGCAGGGTAAGGTAGAGAGCGCAGAAAGGGAAGTAAAGAAACTTTTCGAGGAGGAAGAGAAACCCACATCGGAGAAGGAACCTCCAAAAGTGTACTTCCAAAGAATTAACGACATAGACATGGATAACATACAAAACGCAGATGTAATAGAACTTATAAAGGGAACAGACACGAAGCAGGGATTCTTAGACAAAAATAGCTATTTCGAATACATGAATGAATGGGGAAAAGGGATAATAACGGGGAGGGGAAAATTGGGTTCCATCCCGGTGGGAATTATAGCTGTTAACAGAAATTTAGTAACGCAAGATGTTCCGTGCGATCCAGCATTGAAGACCAAAGCAGTGAGATCAACACAAGCACCATGTGTTTTTTTCCCGGACAATTCATATAAAACTGCTCAGTCTATTGAAGATTTTAATAAAGAAAATTTACCCCTATTTGTTTTTGCCAATTGGAGAGGGTTTTCAGGTGGTACAATGGATATGTTTAACAGTATTTTAAAATTCGGATCAATGATTGTTAATCAGTTGGTTAATTACAAGCACCCCGTTTTTGTGTACATCCCAATTTGGGGAGAGCTGAGAGGTGGATCATGGGTTGTTGTAGACGAAACGTTGAATAGCCAAATCATCGAGATGTATGCAGATACGAACAGTAAAGGAGGAATTTTGGAGCCACCCGGAATTGTTGAGGTGAAGTTTAGGTTACCAGAAATAAGGAAGCTGATGCACGGTATTGACTCGTCTATAATTACTCTGGACAAGCGGCTGTCCGAAGCGCAGGTAGGTTCATAGTGGAGGTACAGTGGTGTTAGTTCAACATTCTTCTTACTATGCATCTGCACGTTCCCAACCACACCGATGTGCCCATCACTTATTACCACCCCGCTGCAGGAGGATGGCGTGTCTAAAATAAAACAAGAAATAGAGGACAAAGAAAAGGAGCTATTGCCATTTTATTTACAAGTGTGCCACAGATATGCAGATCTTCACGATGTGTCGAAATGCATGAAGTCCAAGGGAGTGATTAGGAAAATCGTTCCTTGGGAGAAAGCCCGCTCCTTCTTTTACTATCGCCTCGTGCGGCGCTTGTTAATGAGCACGTTGAGGTAAGCACCTCTATGGGGGAAAATAACCTCTCCTACATACATGTGTGTGTATCTGCGTATGTAGGCATCTGTGTTTATTTGTATGTACCATACATGCTACCTGCAGAACCAACTGTATAAGCGATTGTCCCCGCTTCCCTCCCCTTTAGCAGAAAATACGGAACTTCTTTGACCCAAAGTGAAGAATTCAAAAAGCTCACCAGTGACATCACCTCCTCCGACGAGGACGACTACGAAGTGTGCAGCAAAATTTTGAATGAAAATACGCTGAGGGATATAGAGCGACTAACGAAGGATCTGCACCATCAGAAAACGATGGACGACTTTTACAGGACCTTTCAAAGTTTGCCCCTACAACAGAGAAGGGAACTCTTTAGTAAGCTGAGTTCACATCAGTAGGGGAGAACACAAGGGCAGCATCCAGCGACAGGATTTTGCCACCACATTTTGAGATCAGCATTTTTTTTTTTATAAGCCTTTTTTTTTTTTTTTATTTCCTTTTTTTTCCCCCATCCCTCCACCCCCTTTGTCTTTTTCCATTTTTTATTAACAAGTGTTGTGTTGTGTTTTTCTTGGCTATATATTGCCAGTCTTTTTATTCATTATCCCCCATTTTTTTTAAAATTCTGCACGCCTTCTTCCCCCCGAATTTCACTTAGGCAAACGCACATGATGGATGTGTGTTTGTGTTAATTTTATTGTGCCCATTTTTACATTCATTCGCGAATGTATAGATTTTATCTTCAACCATTTCGAATGAATTGGAGGGGGGGGGAGTGAAGCGACAAAATCATGTACAGCGCAGAGACACGTAGTTCAAAGTGCGCTGTGGGTGTGCACCTATGTGTAAACATGAACGTGCGCGTCCCGCAGTTCAGCCTCCTTACGAGCCCTTTGCGAAAAGTACATTTCATCATTTGTTAGCAGATATGTAATTAAAAAGTAGATATTAACACAAATTTAACCTTCCCCTATTTATAGTTCTTATTCCTCCTTTTTTTTTTTTTTTTTTTTTTTTTTTTTACTGTCCTGTAGTATTACACATTTTGTTGATGGAAAAGAAAAAATAAAGTCAGCAGAGGGGTGAACTACTTGATCGCACAGGGGTGTAGACCTGCGCATGAAAAGAGATAAATTGAAAAAGGCGTTAACGGTGATTGTACGTTAAGATGTTGGCATATGAACGGTGAACAATTAGCACACTCAGTGGAAGTAACTCATCCATTACGGTATCGGCGTTATTTGTTTTTGGTTTGCCGTTGGTACAGATTTTTCCCTTTTTCGGGAATAATAACTTAAGGATGGCAAATTGTTCCTTCCGGCAACTTCAACTAAATGCGGCATGTGAGAAAAGATTCGCATTGCTCCTTGGGCAGGATTACACTGTTCTAATTTTCGCTATCCTGGTTTTTATCTGTTCCGTTTTTATTTTATTTTATTTTTTTGGTGCGCAACACTGTCATTGTTCGATCGATCATAGTGTAGTCTCTTCATACCACTTGGCTTGTGTCGTGGGGGGAAAAACGGCGCAAATCACAAATGTAGGGGAAAGCACAAAAAAAAAAAAAAAAAAAAAAAAAAAAAAAAGGGAAGAACTAATTATATTTGAAGGGGGGGGAATACATACTTCTCTTCTTTTTTCAAACAATTGGGGATTCCTTTTAAAGAAGCGCGGATGATACCTTTTCCTAAAATTGTCCATACCGAGTGAGCGCCGTTTTCTTCCTCCAATTGTGGAGTGGTGCGTGTATGTAAGTGTATCATTTCCGCTTAAGAATTAGGAGGAGAAAGCGAGAGTAACCCCCTCGACGATTCAATTTTTCTTTTTAATGAATGCAAGGTTATGTTTTGCGTATACATGTTTGGAGCACATGCGATAAGTCCCATTGGGATTTTTTTTTTTTAACAGGGAGAAGTACACTCGCCCCAAATGGGATATGAAAAAGAATATAATTTCGCAATAGCGGAACAACGCCTACATTGGTATTGAAAATTTAGGACAGGTGAAGGACCCAACCCTGGGGGGAAGATCAACCAAATATATGTCAAGTGGTGCAGATGTGCATGCACAGATATATATACGTGTGAGCATACACGTGTGTCTGCTTCTCAAAGAGTTGGTAGAGTAACCTGCTAATCAGGTTATTGGCTAATCGTCTGGTTGCCCCCTCCTTTTTTTTTAATGGCCAACGGAAGAACCGAAATTATGGCTGTCTCGGAGGAGTACTACGAACCAGTGGTGAAAAAGGAAAACAAAATCGAATACGTTGATAACCTATATTTATCGAAGAATATATTGAATAACAGAGAAAATGCATTGAATTATTTTTACACTTCTCCATTTTACACAAGTAGAAGCCATCTCTCTTTAAATGAGAAAATACGGGTGGGGAAAATAATCAGTGATGATGAAGAGGGATATTTATTTGATATCACCTACGATAATTTAGCTGTTTTAAAAAAGAATGAGCCGGAAGATTTGGTCAGCATACACATTTATTACAACACAAATTCCATTTTTCACATTTCCCTAACACATAAATATAACGTGAAAAATATTATGTGCAAAAAAATCATTCAAATGTTTTGTATTTTGAATGGCAAGATCTACAGTTCAAGATCTTTCGGGGAATTACTAAACAATAAAATTGCCAACATAGTACGTAATGTGGAAAAGTTTTACGACTGTGTTAATAACATGATGAACTTTAACATTACGTCTAACTACAATTTTGAGAGGAAGATGGATGAACAGTTAGACAATCAGCATATGAATTACCGCCTCGAGGATGTGTACATTTCCACTAAAAAGAAAAAAACAGGCTAGGCGCCTCTTCGGCATATCGCTAAACATGTGGATGCTCCTTTGATGAATTAACTGGGGTTCTCCATGTATGATCCGATGTGCGCACATGCGCAGTAATATGTACAATGCAAAATGTATGTGTATTTTTTTCTTTTTTTCTTTTTTTTATTCCTCCCTGGGGGAGCCTTCACATGGATAGAGAGGACCGGAACTGCAAACGAAAACGACCCGTCATATGTAGTACCGCAGAATGTCGTCCCTAAAGCCGAAAGTATCCCCTGTTCTTACGTGGGCATTTTCCAAACTCTTCCGAAGGTTGTGAACTTTCTTGCACTTGCGTAAAAAATCCTCTTGTTTGTTTGAGCACTGCTTCACCTTAATTTCGCCATTTCGATTACCTTCCTCCAATTGGCCCGATTGGCCAGTGTCCTCGGTTGAGCCCCTTTCTCCGTCGCGGCTAGCCCCTTCGTCGTCAGGAGCAATGTAGCAGCAAGATTCTTGCTTGTCTACCTCCGTATTGTGGAGAATATTCCCCACTGATCCGCTTAAGCAAGTCAGCAGAAACGTCCGGATGTTGTGTATCTGTACGTTGGAGAAAAAAATAAATTAATGCGTAAAACAATACAGCCATAATAAAGGAATCAAAATGTGCGTTAGGAGGAACATCCCCTAATTATTTTCATTTCGGTGTGAACTTCCTTCCCATACTTGTGGACCAAGAAGTATACAGTCGAAATAAGGTGTACTCCCCCGAACGGCGGAACGCATCCCCCCCACACATGTGCAATAATCCATGCCATATTTTCTAACTTACAATATTGTTAATGTATATTTTGATTAGGAAATTATCCGTGCTCGTTTTTTCTATGGGACATTCAAGACATTCTATCTGTAAGAAGAAAAAAAAAAAAAACACACACACACACACAAAATGGGGCATATCCCAAGAAGACAGCGTCAAGCAGACACGTTACAAAAAAAAGGAGGTCTTTGAATGAGGAGCGTTAGAGAGTAAAGTGAAATTTTGTGGGTTTCTCCCTTTTTTCGCATGCACATAATTATGTAGGCGAAACTTTTCCTTAACCCCCGCTTGTTTATTCCTCACCTGTGAACTCTCGACGACGGCGTAAAAACTCTGCCGAAAATTATCCGAATGCGCATTAACAAACTTGTGGAGGCATTCCTGATAGTTCATTTTTCGGGTACAGGCACGATAGGACAACAATTACTTTTTTTTTTTTTTTTTTTTTTTTCTCAATTTAAATGAATAAATTAAAAGATAAAAAAAAAGGCTCCGAAAATCCAGAGTATCCTCCAAAAAGTTAAGCAGAACGCTGCAGCGGTGGCGCTAAGGGCTGAAAAAAAAAAAAATAAAAAATAAAAAATAAAATAAAATAAAAATATATAAAATAATTCCAACGTGTTGACGTGTTGGCTGCGCAGAGAGTTTACACTACCTTATGTGTTCTTCCCCCACCCACGTATATTCTGCTTATTTCCCCTATCGCAGAAGAAAAAGGGGAAGTACACACAAAAAGAAGCAGCAACAATAGCAACAGCTGCAGCAATAACAGCGTCGGCAACAGCAGCAGCGGAAATTGTTTTGTGAAGACGAGCAAAAATGGAACTGCTGGGGAGGGGGACAACATAATTAATAAAATAAAGGAACTGAATTTAGTTTTGCTCCAAAATAAAGATATAATAGATAGCCTTCGACAAGAGAACGAGTCCTTTTCCTCCCAGGTGGGAGCATTCGCCGGGCCAGGCAAAATGCATAAGCATGTACACATACTCATAAGCATTCAGATATATGCACAGTTCCTCAGGTGCGTAAAATGGTGGACATGCATACACTGATATACGCTTTTTCTTCCTCACCCACCAGATCGCCAACTTTGTGAAAAAATGCAAAGAACTGCAGTGCATATGTAGCGAGAGGGAAAAGGACATCGCCAAATTAAAGCAGAATGAAAAATGTCTCGTGCTGGAAATAAGCAAACGGAAAAAGGAAAAGGGCGAACTGGAGGATAAAATAAACGAACTAGAACATGAAGGAACAAGAAAAAGTGCACACATCTCTCAAGTGGAATGCGAAAAAAATAATTTAATGAAAGAGGTACATGAGAGAGACAAACAAATAAATGCTCTTCAAGGAAGCATAAAACAACTGCAAGGACAAATCACACTTATTCGCAACGAAAATGCAAAAAATAAACAAGACGTAACGAATAATTTAAAAAAACAAGACGAAATAAATGAACATATAAACTGCAAGGACAACAAAATTACGATACTGGAAGAGAAGACGCAAAAATTGAACAAAATCATAAGGGACAAAATAGAAGAAAATGAAAATTGTAAAAAAAAAATACAACAGCAGAATGCAAAAATAGCCCACCTCAGTGATAAAATCCAAAATTTACAGAAGGAACAAAAAAATAATGAAGAAAAAATAAAAAAATATATTGATAACATTAAAAGTTTAAAAAAAAATAATCATAAGATGGATGAAAGGAGTATGGAAAGCCAACTGGAGGAACAGCGGAAGGAGCTTGAGGATACCATATTTAACTCCCAAGTTTATAAATTGAGCAAACAAATGGGTACGCGCAAAAAAAGTGCCAACCCTTCGAATGTAGACAAAAGTGCAAAAGGTGTAAAAGATGTAAAAGGCGTAAAAAGCGAAAAAAGCGTAAAAAGCATAAAAAGCGTAAAAAGCGTAAAAAGCGTAAAAAGCGTAAAAAGCGAAAAAGGCGCAAATGAGGGGGCAACTAGCCAGATGCTTTCCCTCAATAAGCGTAGTCATAAAAACCCTCATAACAGCAACAGCAGCGCAAGCAGTAGCTGTGGAGAAAGCAGCGATGGAGAAATCGTCAGCTTTTCCAAGAAATACAATTTAAGTAAAAATATGAACAAGGCAAAGGAAGACACAACAAGGGAAAGAAAGAAATAAAAATGGATAACATACACAAAAGGGAGAAAAAAAAAAAAGGGAAGAGGGCATAGATCACCGTAATGAGAAATGTTGCATTTTCTTTGTTCGCTTCTTACGAAACCCCATCGAATAGCCCACGGGACATAAGGCTATACAACGGAGAATCTCCGTGCAAGCCTCCTCCCCAATTCCCCTTCCATTCTCTGTGCAGCTATTCCGTTTGTTTTTAAATAGCCCACCAGGAGGGATATGAGCACACATAAATACGTGTTTCTACATGTCTATGTAAGAAACTCACTTATGTAGTCTCCTCTACACGATGAAGCAGGCATTCTTCACTCTCTTTTCCATGCTCACCTCCCTTGTGTATGCTCACTTTTCCCCTTACCTCTTAATACGCCGGAGTAAAACTATATGAGATGTTTAGACAGTTCGAAACTTGATACAGCTGAAGAAAAAAAAAAAGGGGAGGGAAATTGTTCGATGAAATGGAATGAACGCTTACATGTATCATTATAGTGGGGTGACATTTGGCAATACATATATATACAGAAACGAATGTATAGTATAAACGTGGTCTTTTCTCCACTCCGATTTTTCTTTTTTTTAAATGTTTTACATCGAAAAGATCGGCAAGGAAATCATCGAGGTTTGGCTTTATGGTGTTATTAATATATAGATACTACAATAAAAACAAAAAGGGGGGGGGAGAAAATAAAAATGTTTTTTTTACTAAATGGAAACTTACAAGTACACACCATTTTTAGAAAGGATAGAGGCATGGTCGTATCAGCATCTGTAGGGCTATTAGCCTGCTCGCTGATGGCGCGTTCCTTACGATGTGTTCATTTCTGTTAAACACCTTCTTGAGGAAACTCAGCACAGATTCGAGGGTTTCATTTCCGTTGATAAGTATTTTGTTTTTTTTCAAAACCGCCGTTCCACTGATACTTTTGAAGGCTATTTTGACTGCTCGGGGAGGATGTCATATATAGTATGCATAGGGGTTGGACACATGTAGTAGGTAAACGAGGGGCCATGTGAGATGTACATACGAAGGCACCTACAGGGCACACATCCCACAGGCACATGTGCGGCATGCGTGTGCAAACTCAATGTAAGTCCGATAGAAACACATGCACATGTCTGAGAGAATTCACAAAAAAAAAAAAAAAAAAATCGACTCCTCTTTGAGTATCCCTCAAGGAAGGAAACACATATACACGCGCCCCTATATAAGAAGTACATCTGCTCCTACATTTTACTGCATATATTTTTGCTTAATTTTTCGCTGTGGAAAGACCTGTGTCCATCCATAAGCCTCGAATGAACTGTGCACTCCCGGATGTAGTACCTTTTCTATTCCTCCTTGAGAACAAGCTCTCGCGCATATCCGGCTTCTTCTCAAAGTTCGGAAAATAACGTATCACCGAGTCTGACATTATTTTTTTGCGTCAAACTGTTAGTGAGTGAGAAAACTGCGTGGGTAAAGCTGTTCCAAATATAGCGCAGCTTTTTCTTTTTTTTTCTTTTTTTTTTTTTTTTTTTTTTTGGAGGGGCGTGGGCACTCCCATACTGATATATTCTTTTATATCTTTTCTATTTTCTTCGTTGAATATCGTACGAAGAATGTGCGCGTTTGCACAAGCACTATATGCGCCTGCATGATGTTAATTATCTGGACTTTTTTTTTTTTTTTTTTTTTTTTTTTTTGTCGGAGAGACTGCCCATGAACGGCGTTTAGGAAAAAATTGGGTTAGTCGCCCGAATAATGATAACCTGTGTGGCCGTTGGAATACTTGTGAAGGGGTGCCTCCAACAAGTTTTTTTTTTTTTTTTCTATCATAGTTTATACCGCGCGTGATTTGTCCCATTAAGTTCTACACAACACGTGGCGAGGGGAGAAGTAGCCCGTTAGTCATGCCTTCTCCCCCTTCCCTTGCGCACACACCGAAACGATGGAAAACAAAATATCGTTTTTTCGCGAGTATGATAACGTCAAAGAGAAAGTAGAATTGGTAAGACGGTACCTCGACCAGGATGACGATAAGGAAGTTATAAAAAATTTCACTCTCATTTTGGAAAATTTAAATTATTTAAACAATTGCCTGAATAGCTATAGGGAAGCGAAAACGGTGTTGGACCCACACCTGACTCTACTGGTGGAGCCCTTTCTACATTTTTTAAAAAAAACCTTCACCCTGTTGACAAGGATTCTATACCATTTTAGCAAAAAATTCGGGGAAGAAAATGGAGTTCATCACCAGATAAGGAGCGTAGCTCCTGGAGAAGCAGGAAATTCAATTGATGTGGAAGGTAGCCAAGGGGGGTTGAAGCAAGGGTGTCAGAATACCAACGATGAGGAAAAGACGCACACTGAGTCAAACGGAGAAGTAGAAAAGGGGTATGGAAGTCAGGCCAAAAGAGAACAAAAGGAAGAGAGTAGCAAAATTTTAGATGACACAAACGAAGAGGAAGAAACACACCTGAAGATGTACACGGTGATAGAGGAGGTGTACAAATACTACAACACACTCATATCCGTGAGAGGGGAAAAAAAAATTAAAACTTTATTTCCATGTGACTCATTCTGCTTAAGCAACATAGTTGACTTGTTGCTTAAACTGAAGAAAGAGGAATTTGTTTTTAACCAATTCACGAATATTAAGTCTAATACAATGGATGATGGCAATAATGCGTGGGTAATTTTGTACATCCTACTGATTTGGCTGTCCTTCTGTATGTACATTCCCTTTAAGCTACAGTCTGTGAGTAGAAATATACTAGTCCACATTGAAGAAATATTTTACTACTACGTGGGGAGGAACGACAAAGCGAAGGAAGCATGTTCTATATTGTATGCACAGTTTTTAAGGAGAGACGATGTACATGAAGAAAAAAATTACTTCACCAATTTTATTCTTTTTTCCAAAGAACTTATGATAAAATTGGTGCAAATAAACTCTCTGTCTGAAAAAAAAAAACAACTTGAGGATGACTTCCTTATAGTGACCAATGCAAATATTATTTCCACCAATTGTTGCGCTAAATTTAGCAATATAGTTTTGTGTGGAATTTTACTAACTCATAAAAGGTTGCTGAAAAGGGGTGAAAAGAGGCTGTTAAAAAATTACGCCAATTTTTATAATTTTTTTTTTATTCAAAATCATATCCATTTGGACTTTACTCAAATGTCCAAGTCGTTGAAGATTCTTTGCCTCGGTTATTACGCCTTGCTATTTTTGGAGAAAAACGCAGAAAAATCCTTGCCAAGGGGGGAGACTGCCAAAAATGAGGAGGCAAATAATAATGGAGCATCCTGCAACGAGGTGAGGGGAACGGTTCCCCCAGGGAAGACGCCACCGAGTGATGTGGGCCCTAGCGAGCCTGTTCACTCCGACCTGTTCGAAAAATTCCCTCTGTTTTTAAACATCAATGAGGTGTTCACCATGTATCAAAAGGAGACCAATGCGAGGTGGAGCCCACAACCCAAAAGAGAAGAACAAGTACTTCCGACAAATGCACAGAAAAAATATACATGCGAAAAGGATATCCTACAAATATTGAACCTCCTAATGTATTATTTTAACGACAGTAGTACATACATTCGGTGGTGCCTCTCCAAAAGTTTTGGAAATATATTATCCCATCTAAGTATGGAAAATGTTCATATAATTATAAAAAAATTTAACGAGTTAGCCAAATACAAAGATTACAACATTTGGTGTACCATTAATTACACCTTATTTCATTACCTGTTTGGAAAGACAAGTCTCTGCACCGAAATTATTAACTTCCTTCTTCGAAAAATTGTAGAAAGCTTGTACACCAATAATGAAAAAATTTTTGCCAGCACATTTGTTCTGTTGTATAGTCTCTTCAAGTACAATAAGTTTATTCAAATGCGTTATGATCAGAATGACAAGGGGATCCATTTTTTTTTCTTCCATTTGATATTCACCAAGTTGACTCTTCTGTCTTTATTTGAAGATAACATAAACTTGAGGAAATCTGCCATGTCGCTACTTCAAATTTTTATTGGAAAGTTTAACTTTTTTTACCAATTCGATGGGAACTCATTGGGTGATGACTCTGGTGAGGATGCTCTTCACAACAGGGAGATATTCTTCAACGATATGGTACACTTTGTGAGTTTGTTTTTTAGCTGCGATGCGGTAAGTGCGTACTATGAGGGGCTGCAGAAGGGGGAAATGGGAGGCGTAGTGAAGGAAGAAAACAGGGTTACAGGGGAAGGCGATTTGCCAGACGCCCCAACCCATGTGCCTACCAGAAAACTCCTGGAGGAATCTCGAAAGGAAATTTTCAACGCAAACATTGACATTCTGTCAACCTGCAATTTCAGCGAACTCATCAATTTGAAAAAATCCATCATCATAAAAACAAAGGATGTATGTAGATTCGTTTTGTACAAATATCCAGTTATTTTCCACTTATATTCTTTCAAGCTATTTCACGAAAATGTGAACATAAGATTACTGGTAGCCGAATCGCTAGCTAATCTGTCCACCGAAAATGGAGATTACTTCATAAAAGTGGTTCTTCCCTTTTTGGTGAAAAAAAGCTACGAAGAAAATGTATGGATAAAACATGGCTCCATCACATGCATTTCAAAAATATTGTTAAAGTTGGAAGAGCGTGTTGATGAAAATTTACAAAATGAAATAAAAAAAATTATCCTTTTTAATGAAAAAAAAAGAATATATAAAGTTAAGAAGGGAGAAATTTTAAGACATTCAATATGTCTACTGATACAAAGTATATGCCAATGTGATTACTTCCTGGTGAAGGAGAAGACACACTCATTTTTTCTCGATGTTTTACAAAATAATTTGTTCCATTACAATGAAATTATACAATATGAAGCATCTAAAATATTCTTTTACATGCCCATATATCTGTTAAAAAGGAACGAAGCCATCCACTACCTATACAATAATGTTCTTTTGAAAATTGTAAAGGAGAAAGATAATTTCCTCCATTTGAAGGGATATTTCATTCTCCTTTTATTCGTTAGCGAAGAGATTATTCCCGATGTATCTTCTGACTTGATTAAATTGTTTTACTATATCTTAAAGAAGTGTTCCTCTCATTATAGGGTAAAAAATGCTCTCCTTAAGAAGGATGATCAGATGAGCTTTTCACCTCCCATTGTGGACGAACCGGGTGTAAAGAATAACAACCCTATCCAGAATGATGCATTCTTTTTTAAAAAAATCAACTTTGAATTATACCCCATCGATTTTAACATGAAGATATTTTGCCTCCTCGCTTTGTTTAACGTCGTGGATAAATTGAGGAAAAGATACATCTCCCAGTTTTTGCTCGTATACCAGGATTGCACTACCAGCTTTAAGGGTCTCGTCAGATCCAAAAAGGGGGGAAATGCAGAAAAGAGTATCCTCCTTAATGGTTCTGAAGGAAGCAGGGGGCTCAGTATAAACATTCCCAGTGAAGAGTCGGATAGAGAATCTTGGGCGCATGAAAATGTTCATAATGGCGCCTGTACAAATGAGTACTCTGGCGAGGAACCCGACGGTGGAACCACAAGTGCGGAGAAGAAGTGGTCCTCCTTCGGGGACAACTCAACCATCGGAAATAATCGCCAAGTGGATTCCACAAAATTGAAACCTTGCTACGAATCAAAGGTGGAAATAAATAAAATAGGAGAGCAGAAGAAAAGGGGAAAAGGAAGGAACACCTCTTTTTACATGAAGGAAAAAATCAAACTTGTCAAGAAGAACATAAACTGGGAGGAGGTTATAGAGGAAGGGAAAAAACAAAACAAGAATATTTTTCCGTTTTCATTAGACATTAATAAAGTAGCAAAAATATTGATTCTCTACTTACAGGAATATGTGTACGAAAGTGACATAGGGGATTCGCACGTCTTCGTTAGGGAGATATGTCTGGGTCTAACCGCCTTTCTATTAACGTCATACCCGCTGTACTTTTTCAAGAGGAGTGGAAAAATCGTTCAGAGTAAGAACAGGGGGAGGCAAAAAGAATCTAACGAAGGAGCTAAGGTAGGCGTGGAACCGGAGCAAACGGGTGTGAACAATGAGGTAACCCCATCTGTAGGAACAAAGGGGGAGAACCACACGGAGGAGGGACCCACCCCGAATTATTTCTACGAGCGGTTCGACTCGGATGACAGTGGCGAAGACCAAAGCAGCAATGAGGAGGAACCCCAAAAGGAAATGCATAAAAGGGAGGCCAACTCCCACGCAGAGGATGGGGAGTACCAAGTTGTCCTTATGTACGTTCTCTTTGAGGTTAAAAGAAAACATATAAATATACTAACCCAGTTGATGCTAAAATTATTGTGTGAAAAAAATATCAGAACAAATAAAATGTGTTTATTCCTTTTAAATTACTTGTACAATTATGCCACTTTCAATTCCTGTGGAGAGATGGAGACATTCGAATTCTCCAACGTTTTCAACAAATATTGTCATGACTTTCCGTACGAACTTTATCTTAAAAAGAAAATGGATGATAATGTTAGAAAAAGTAAACGTAATATTTATCAATACTTGAGGACATCCTCGACAAATATTTACAACGTCTTTGATAATATAACTCTCCATTTGTGTGATTATTACAAGCCGATATATTTGAAGGGTCATGGAGGAGGAGCGTCGAGTGTAAGTTATGACAATCGTTCGAATGAAAAGAGGATAAGATACCCCCCCGGGAGTAGCATGAACAATTCCTGCACTTGCACATATGAAGAAGAAATCACCACTATGTTCCTGAACCGCCCGTACAAGTACAAACTCATCAAGACTGTTTTTAATAAAATTAATAATTTCATTTATTTGTACAACTACGCTTTGAAGTATACTAGCTTTTCTATTTTCCACAAGAACAAATTCTCTTCTACAAGAAAGGGAAGCATGCGCGGGCAGGCCTACTCAGGCGACACCAGCGGATGCAACCCCATTGGAAGCGCCACTCCAAGTGCTAGTTCCTCCAGAGGAAATCTCCAATTCGACGATGTTCTTATCAACAACGACTTCGTAGACGACATAAACTTAAGCGAAAGTGAAGAAAAGGTATCCATCGAGGAGGAAAATTTAATAAAAGATGTCCATTTCTTGCTAGATAAAACGAAAAAAAATATCAGCGTAATTAAGTGTTTGGAGTATAGCGAAACATATCTGTACAATCACATTTTTTATCTCCTTTTCTTAAATAAATATAATTACTATCTGATTAGCGGTCTTTTTAACACCCTGTGTTATTACACCTCTCATACCGAGTATAGCAATTATGCGTACACGAATTTGATGAAGAGGGGAAGGGAGAAATCTGTTGAATTTTTATTTTTTGATTTCCTCGTCCGGTACAAATATGTATACACCTTTGGATACATCCGGGACGACGTTCTGTTTCTGTACATTAGGTACTACAAGAAGTTTTATATGGGCTGCGACTATGCAGAAGTCGGTGAGATCATGCGTGCATTTAATGAGGGGAGAGCTGGACGCAGGAGGCACAACGGGGTTGGTGACTACACGTTTAACAATAAAAATCACGACATGGATATGGATAAGTATAAAGATGGTGATACGAGAGTAGATTCCTCCGAAGGAACCATCAATAACAACAGTGGGAAGGCCACACGGGAACCCCCACTTACCCTGCACAACATGAACTTAGGAGATATAATTTCACTGGAAAAAAGAGAAGACCAGCTTGAATTTTTAAAAAAAATATTTTATGACTATAACATATTCTTCGACAGAAATGTAATTTTTTTGACTGACGAAGAATGCGGCGGTGAGGGGGGCACGAAATGCATATTAAAAGAGGAGAGGAAAGAAAAAAAAAAAAAAAAGAGACAGGCAAATAAACAAATAAAAAAAGAATATCAAGACAAAATTGAATTATTAGAATATGTCAATATTTGCTTAATTAAAATTTTATACTACTTGAATAATTTCAACTTAATACAACTGGAAACATTTTTAAAAAGTGTTAATTTTTTTGTGAAGTTTTCCCTGATGAATAATTTTTCGGCCTTTTGTTTTTTAAACTTCTTCCTTTCCACCTTCGAAAAATACGGAACCTTTGCTCTCGTTCGAACCATTTCGGAGTTGACAATTAATATTTTCATGTGTCCAACTTTGCACTTAAATGTTAAGCGGTTGGCCTTCTTCCTGGTCCTACACATGCTCCTGCATAGGTTAGTATAGCGGCGCTGGCATACACTACGCTAGCGCCATGCACTGCTTGTACAATACACGAAGAAATGTTTATCACTTAACAAATTTTCCTTCACCCCATGGCAGGTACCCCAAGATACGGGAATTCACCAACGAGTACCTCTACGCCAACGTTAATTTTATTTCCTCAGACGAGGTAGGCAATTACCTATTTAGTAGCTACGAAGATTTAGAAGAAATAATATCCATTCTGATAAGCACGCAATTTTGTGAAGCGCTTAAGGATGGTAAACTTGCAACTCCAATAAGGGAAGCAGTTAGGCGAATTTCCCTCCTCGTTAGGATTCCCCTAATTATATGACATTCTCATCATTTTCTTCATTTTCTAGCTCATCTTCACTTTTGTTATAATCAAAGTTGTAGTCGTCTTCTAGTCCCTGTTCCTCCTCCAATGTGTCTGTGTGGGGTGGGGGGGGGAAAAAAAAAAAAAAGAAAAAAAAGAAACATGAAGGATGAAGGATGAAGCGTGAAACATGAAAAGGGCGATCCCTCTCGTATCTGCGCGGGACCATATTACGTATATGCACATGTACGTATTTTTCACAACGCAGCTGCGCTTCGACAACGAGTGTCATCCTGCTCGTCTTCTCCCACATGGAATAGTTTTCCTTACTCGATGCGTTGTCTTCTTTGTCTTTCGCCTCTGTTTCTTTTTCCTCCGCTTCTTTCTCCTCTGTTTCTTTCTCCTCCGTTTCTTTCCCCTTCTCTTTCTTCACCCGATTCGGCAAGCTCAGGAGCACTTTATCCTCCTTGTAGATATTCCTGTATGTGTTAAAATACAACTCATACGGATAATAGTGGATGTTGTCCTTATGGATGAGTTTATCTTTATATGAATTCAGTTCATCCTTATCATAAATTTTATTTTTTTCGTAGTTATAAATTTCTATGCTCTTCATGTGGTACTTCAGAATATTATTTGTAACCACAAAATCTTCATTGTAGTTGTTCATGTCAAATTTTGTCAGCGCCTTTTGCACGTCGAACTCGATTACTAAAAGGGGGGGGGAAGCGTATATTCCATATATGTCGGGTGAGAAAAAAAAAAAAAAAAAGGTTTATATGTAATTACCATCACATATCTGTGAGGACGAGCAACGTTACAACTTTTAAAAAGAATTAAATAAAAAAAAAAAAATTCAAGAATGTGAACTTTTTTTTTCACATGCTTTTCGTCCGAGGTGCACGTGCATAAATGTACACAAACGTCGCAGACAAACTAACACTTTTTCTCGTCGGCCTTCTGCCTCTCCTTTTCCTTTTCATTCATTTTCACGTCCAAAAGGAAAACTCCACAAGACAGCTCTCTACAATGTCAATTTGAAATCTTTGCTCCTCTTTCAGTATTCATAATGAAGAAATTTGTTGCACAGTTTGGTCCAAATGTGGTTAAGAAGTTTTTTTTTTTTTTTTTTTTTTTGTCACATTTAATTGAAAAAGGCTAGCATGAGCGGTGTGGCCACTTTTTTTTTTTTTGGTTGCCTAAAAATGGGTTGTGTTTTTCAAGGCCCCTGCTCTAGCAGCGCTCGTATTTATATTTATGCGTAAAATATGTACATACTTGCATATACATATAAAAAATTTATGCAAACATTTATCATTCCTATTTTTTCTTATTTACGAATGAATACACCGAACATGACTTTTCTACATTTTTCCGAAAACCACCTATTCTTATTTTGTTCCAATTTTTTTGGCAAGCAATTTTTTTTTCTTGCTTCCTCTTATTCTGCAACCCCTGATAATATTGCATGTTTTTTTTTTTATTTATTTTATTTTATTTTTTTTTTTTGGTGGGGGGCCATTCGAATAAAGTTTTTTTTCTTTCTTTTTTTTTTTTAGTTAATTTTTTTCCTTTCCAATTATTTGAAATGGATACGTATGAATATTCATAAAATAAAAGTATGCAATAATTTTATATCTACATAAAAGTGTCAAGTATAGTTTTAACCAATTGGGGGTACAGTTTATTTATGCGTTGATTTACTTTCTCGGGCATTTTCTTTCATCTTCTTTATTTTCCTCTTCCACCGTTCCATCATATCATACTCATGGGAACTGCAAATTTTTCATAAAAATTTTTACCAGAATTTTTATCAGAATTTTCATCCAAGTTTTCGTCAATTTTATGGCCAAATTGTGCCATACCCAAGCTGCATATTTTTATATGCTTCCTTCGATTTCCCCCCCCCACAGTTATATGCCTCTTTCTTCCTTCTCGTTTTTATAAAGCTTTAACAAGGCATGATATTATATAACAAAATTAATTAAAATAACTGAACTGCGCTTGTAGGAAGACTCTTCTTTCCTCAAAATGCATCTTTTTTTCATTTTCTTTTTACAAAATTTGTAAACGTTAAAGGGGTAGAAAATCATTTTTTTCATCGCACATATTTGCCAGTCGTTACGTACCTAGTGGAAGAAGAATAAGACCCGGGCATTCATTCAAAACCCTTGGGGGCATGCAGACAGACACTCTCATTTTCACCATCGGGTGACCAATTCGTTAGAGGCATAAATGTACATACAAGCGTTCGTATGAAAGAACACAAGTTAGATGTTACCAACACCTCCACTTTTTAACAATTAACAACTCCCCCGCTCCTCTTCCAACTGTAATATTTCCCCTACAAGATGGTTGGCGTGAAGAAGAGAACAGTCAGAAAATTCAACCTGGAAATTAACCTGAACAATGAAATAGAGGACAAGGTGCGGTCATATATAATATCGAATAGAAACAAAATGAAGGAGAAGCATGAACAAAGAAGAAAAAGAAAAATAAGAAGACGAATCAAAATGGAATGTAAAATATCATCCTTTGTTTTCCCTAATTCAAAGAAGGAGAAAAAACTGAGGCTAAGTTATATTAATAAGTTTATAAAAAAAAAAAAATTAATCAAGCAACATTTGAAGGAGATACGAGAAAGGATAAAAAATTTACAATCAATGGTGAACACAAATCAGAGTGAAGCCAAGGAAAACAAAGTTCAGCTGCAAAAAGAAGAAATCACATTGTAGCTCTCCACTCCCTGCTATCTTTTACATTCACACAAAAGCAATGATTAATCGTTCCCAAGAGGGGGTAAATATGGTGTGCAAATATTTAACACTATTTATTCGGGCAAATCCTGCTCGTGCAAAATGACGAAGTGTTGGAAAATAAACTCTCATTTATTGTAACTGTGTGAGACAGGATTTGTTTCCTCTCCGCCGCTGCGGTTAACATTCTCGTGGGATGCGTCCTTTTCCCATTTGTATGCCTTTTTACATTCGAAAATTGTAAAAGGTGTTTTAATTTTTTTTCTTTTTTTATGTGATTATTTTTTTGTATTCAAAAATATATATACTTATTTTGCCCCGTGGGAACAGTTTATGCTTTAAAATTGTGGTTGCTTGATTGTGTATTTGGGGATGGAAAAAAAAAATAAATAAAATAAAACAAAGCAAAATAAAATAAAATAAAATAACGCCACATGTGACTACGACATGGGTGTTGTTAATTTTGTTTATCATTTTTATCTAGTGCGGCTACTTGGCTACTTGTTATTTTCTCAATTTTTTTACGTTTTTTCATTTCTCCTTTTTTACGTTTTTTCATTTCTCCTTTTTTACGTTTTATCATATCCTCTTTTTTACGTTTTATCATATCCTTTTTTTTTACGTTTTATCATATCCTCTTTTTTACGTTTCATTGTGCACCCTCCTTTTTCTCACCAATGCCCCCATTTTTATACTCCGTATTATACTTATAATTCGCGATGCGCGCAATCTGATACAGCGCCGTTAAGCTCATGATGAAGTTTACTGCGGAGGGGGAGGGAAAATGGGCGCTCGCCATGGGTTGCATACGTGCAAGCATACATATAAGTGTGCACATAAATGTGAATATAAGTGTGCACATAAATGTGAATATAAGTGTGCATATAAATGTGAATATATGTGTGCATATATAAACATGCTTATAAACATACGAACATGAACGCCTTTGCGGACATGTGGGAACTCCTCCCAGCAGGCGCCCCGGCAGAGGAGCCTTTTCCATTTCTGATAAACTTACTGGTCAACAAATTATAATTTCGCGGCTTAATGACGTAGGCGAATCTTGTGAAGAGCAACCCGGTCATACATATGGCTAAGGACAAGCATGGCGCGTTAAAGGGGAGAGTATATAAAAATGATGTAAAAAGGAATTAAAATATATATATATATATATATATATATATATATATATATATATATATGTGATATTCGCATACATCGTACAAAATTGATTAACGTAGGAGTAGGGTTAGCAATTACCAAACTGCTGAGGCAGGGAAAGCAACTTTGGGTCCCTATTTATGTCAACAATGTTGGCCAAGGAGATGGACCATTTAAATGTAGGAGCCCAGAAGTGGATGGTCAGGATACCTGTATCGGACACTACGTGGAAAAGACGGGAACGTTGATTTAGGCGTGGGTAAAATAATATTCACAGAGGTGTTTTTGCATGAACGCACAGCTAGGTGCGTAAACAGATACCCCTTTTTTTTTTTTTTTTTTTTTTTTTTTCTCATTCCCTCTTCCACTATGTCTCTCCGCATGGCGCTTGTTGGTCATTGTAGTGAGCCCCATTTTATGCCCTACCAAGTGCCTTCTTCACACTCTGATTGATGTTGTAACCCTTGATTTCGTTTTTGATCCTTGGTATAATGTTCGGGTAAAAAATACTTTTGATCAACCCCATTTTGGAAAAATAACAAGTTGGCAAATGTAAATTGAATTAGGGGATGTTTCTGGTGGAGGCGCGGATGAAATGGAGGAGGACAAAATCCTTAAAAAGGCGCACTGCTCACACGCTGAGTCTTTTTTCAATTAACTAGGAGAAGATTGCCAGCGATGTTGTGTCTTTATACGTATCGTACGCCTGCAATCTCACCTATGTGTGAAATGGAACATGTGTACATACGTGTGAATCTGTGCGTGCTCTTTTGGTCCCCCTCGTCACATTATTATAGCTATATTAGAGCACAAGCATTCGCGATGAAAGGTAAAGTGTATTTTTTAAAACAGCCTTTTTTCTTCACCCCGGGTAACGTTCCGTATGTTTCTGCCAACCAGTTACATAAACACAAATAAACATTTGAGGAATGGCAAACCTTGCGAATTAGGAAAAAATACACTCAAAGTGGAGTAGCCCTATTTCTCAAGTTCACCTAGAATGATTTCACACTAAAAATGCAAAAGTGAGACTCTTCAATGTTATAAACGCCGGAAAAAGGGGGGGAAAAAAAAGAAAGGAAAGGAAAAGAAAGAAAAAAAAAAACACCAAACTCAACCGCGAATGTTACAAATAACTGCTCAATTTTCGCGATAATGATAACCTGCTTAGCTGTTTTTTTTTTTTTTTTTTTTTTTTTTTATCTTTCAAGTTAATTACACTAAATTAGGCAATTTTTTTTCCTTTCGCGCGATGGAGCGAATTGAATTTGCCCAAGTATGCCATGCGGAAAAAAAGGGTGTGCTAGGCGCAAAAGCGAAAGAACAAGAGGTGCATTTCCCCCACCCAGGATATTCTCTAATGCACAATTAACCTCTCGCTATTTGACAGTTGGCTGACTTGGCTGAAATGTTTTTTTCCACCATGATATTGTATGAAAAGGGGAAGAAATCAATGAAAGAAATTTCCTAATTAGAAATATTTTTATGTAGACACTTTTTTTGAGGTGTTAATGTACTGCGGAGCTTAAATTCCCCCATTGGAAGCAGCGATAAAACGGGCATCGCTCCAACAACAACAAAAAAAAAAAAAAAAAAAATCATTCACTAAGGAACAGCTACTAATTTGCAAAACGCGGAAATGTTAAAATGGAATTTCCATTTTCAATTAAAAAAGGAAAAAAATGCATACTTCATAACAACCCAAATATAAAGGAAAACATTTTTATAACTTCTTCAAAGTTTGCAAGGTTGTATGAAAAAAAAAAAAAAAAAAAAAAAAAAAGAGGATTACGCAAGAGGTAACAAACTCTGCAACACTGCATTTTGGTAAATTCTGGATGAACGGCATTTTCACGACATGAATTTTAAACTGTCCTCGTTTTCGGACATGAAAAAAGGGACAAACAAAATGACAAAGGGGGAAGTATAGCGATTGGCGCGTTGTCCAAACATGAAAGAAAAGTGTAATGTATCGTTTTTTTATGTTTCTTCGTGAGTTTGTCCCTTTGGAAAACATATCCCCGTTGCAAGGATGGCCTGCCTCTAGAGGTATCCACATTCGTTCTCCTCACACACAACAATTCAGTTTCGCCAAGTAGTGAGAACGAATGTGGTAAAAATACACGTAGACAATAATGTAAACGTACTTATGATACGCCATTTGTTGCGACTTCCCTCAAGGGGATCAACACAATAGTTTTTTTATCGCTTCTAGTGCGTTTGTTTATCATGCTTCTTCCATTCCTAGAAGCTTCGCGCTCTTCCCACTTTTAAATGTAGCCTTAGCCACACGATATATGATAGAGGGACAAAACGCAAAGACAGCTTATAAAGGTTTGTCCTATAATGTGAGTTCTTTTAAAAAAGGCAAAATTTAGTAATTGCCACAACTGCGGTGAAATGAAGTTAATGGTATTTTATAAGGGATCAAATGGTCTGTAAGAAAGGGAAAAAAGAATGAACAGAAAAAAAAAAAAAAAAAAAAAAAAAAAATCTTGTGTGCATCAAAAAAGTTATGTCTTTTTGCGGGAATTTTTTTTTTTTTTTTTAAACAAATGGAACGGTTTTGTATAAATTTATAATATTTAAAAAAAAAAAAAATGCATTCACATTTAATGTGGAGAAATTAACATTGAAGTTTTTGTAAGAATTTAAAATGATCTCACCCAGTTGATTTAAAGAGGCATTTCTCCCTTTTTTTTTTTTTTTTTTTTTCGTCTTAAAACGTATATTAATTATTTACATTTAGACATATTACACATTTGTATACTCATGTAAACATATGCCCACATGTGAGCTCTTATTTTGTGCGTATCTACATGCTTGAAAAAGTACTGGAGAATATATGCTCGTGTGCGTAATTATTATTGTTTCTTTTTCTTTTCTTTTAATTCTCCGTGATCGTTGTGAACGCAGTCAGGTGATTTTTTTTTTTTTGAATTCCTGGACACGCTCGCAGAGGGGGGAATTCACTATCAGGGAAACTGAGAGAGGAAGCAACAGACCAGCAAAGAGACGCAGCAAAAAGAAGCAGCAAAAAGAAGAAGCAAAAAGAAGAAGCAAAAAGAAGCAACAAAAAGAAGAAGCAAAAAGAAGAAGCAAAAAGAAGCAACAAAAAGAAGAAGCAAAAAGAAGCAAAAAAAACGCAGAAAGTGAAGCAAAAAATTGCCCATTTAGGTAGAGCTGAAAAGCCCTGGAAGGATAGTAGCGAGATGTGTTGCGATCACCAAAGGAACTGGCGAAACATGTCTTCTTTCTTAATCACTGGAAAGAAGCACAGGGAGTTAAAACTGTACACGCCGCGCACTTAAACGTGCGCTCGTGTTGAACCTCCCATTGTGGACCCACCTACGGAAGCGAAGAAGAGAAACTTCTACGCGGACACACACACATTAGAAAACATAACTTCTTAATGAATGAAAATACTAATTACGCAAAGATGGAGGAAGAAAGTGAAAAAAACGAGGGAAGGGCCATGAAGGGAGTGATAAAGAACAAGTACGACTTCGCGCTGGGCGTTCTTTATGTGCGCATACGCATTTTTGGATACATGTTCCTTCGCATTAATGTGTGTAACATAAGATGAAACATTCCCCTTGGAAAGCACAAATCGTCTTTTTTTCTTATCTTCGCTCCCATTTCGTCTTTTCTCCCCACCCCCCGCCAGGTATTACATTTCCCCCCAGTTTTCGGACCAAAAGAAAGAAGCAGAATACAACGCCCTAAGGATACACAACATAAAAGAATACATCTGCATCCACCTAACGGTGTCTCTATTTATTATCATAGTAGAATTCTTCGCCTTTTCTGCAAGTAAAAAAAAAAAAAAAAAAAAAAAAAAAAGATATAAAGCGCGTATAGATATGTTCACCCAATATGAGCCTCTAGGGGAATATACTAAAACGTGTGTAACACTAAGCCTACAGGGTGGAGTCCCCCACTTCCAAGTGTTAAGATGTTTTTCCTGTTATTCCCATAAAAGGGTACACCTTCAACTTGTTGCCCTTCCAACCCGATGTACCTCTCCCCCTCCCCATTTCCCTTCCATCGTAGACCTAACCAAAAAGGACGCGTCACTTATGGAACACTTTGTGGTTGTTTTCTCTCTTTTGAATTGTTTGATGCACGTTGTTGTGCTGATAAAGGTTTCCTTTACGCCAGCCAAAAACTCCTATTCGAAACGTTTGTTTGTTGGATATATCATAATTGTAAGTTTCTCCGATCAGGCAAGGGAGTCTGCTATGTGGTTCGCTTTATTGGTGTAAATGCGCCACTTTTCGGGCTGACTACATCCGCACATCGATATATATATATATATTTGTTTCATTATTTATTTCTTACTACCATCCACCCTTCATGCAGAACCAAGTGTTTCAATTTTTGTCTCTCTACTTCTTTACGAAAAAAGATGAGGAGAATAAGGCCGATAGCACCCGATTCATCCTGTACAACAACAACTTCAATTTGTATGTTCACTTCTTTGTAGATTCAGTGTTTCTTCTGTGCCTTCCCACCCTCAAGTAGGTATTTTCATCGATGCCTTTTGTTTAAAGTGCAATGGGGGATGCACAGTAGGCATACGGGGTGTGCATATATGGAAAAATTCCTACACAAATGTATACACGTCAATATAATGAGCATATATGCCACCGTTTTCCTCTCCCTGTTAGCTTCCTCTCCACGCTGCTATTTCTAATCGGCTACCTAATCATGAACTCGGTGCTAATGGCCCTGATTAAATTTGCCACCGCTAAAATAGAGGTGGAACTGTACTTCATGTACATACTAACCGCGCTGTTGGTTATGTTCACCATTTTGAGATATATGGCGGAAGAAAGAAACCGAATTTTGCTGCATACCATTAAGGACATAGTTTGCAGTAATTACAAAAAAGTGGGAGACTTCAAGTCCACGATGGATAAGGAAAATGAATCCATCGCTGTGGATATAGCGAAGGATGATAACTACGACAAGATGGAAGAGAATTACAAATTTTTATTTTCGGACAAGAGCTTTTTCTTTAACGATTTTACCATAAATGCATGTTACAAGGACTACTACTCCGTGTCCTATTTTCTAAAACGATTATTAATTGGATGTGACACTGAGAAAAACAAAGAAATGAAAAAAAGGACAAATGAAGAAAAAAAAAAATTCCCAAATGTGAAAAAACACCTGAACGAGTCAGACATTTTAACCATAGCATACGAAACAGACGTTTTGAAAAATGTGAAAAAAATAAATTCAGATGAAATAGGAAAAAACTGGGATTATTCCTTTATCGATTCGGAACATGGGAAATCGACTCTGGTCATTTTACAAGTTGGTTACCATTTAATTAGTCCATATATGGAAAACAATGAAAAAAAAAAAAAAAAATTACAGTTATTTTTGTTGTTGATTAACAATATGTATTTCCCCAATCCGTACCACAACGCGAATCATGGTGCAACGGTTTGTCACCTTTCGAAATGTCTTGCACACATGACCGATTTCGACAAGAGTTTAAATAACACCTACATGATTTGCTACTTAATTGCGTCCATAGCACACGACGTGGGGCACCCCGGGAAAACAAATGCTTATCTCTCCGAAACCAACCACATTTTATCTATTAGATATAACGACATGAGCATTTTGGAAAACTACCACTGCAGTATCACCTTCTCCATTTTGCAACTCATTGGGCACGACTTTTTAATAAATAGTGAAGACACCAAATTGGTGGAGAAAAACAATTACACGAATTTAAGAAAATTTATCATCGAGTTAATAATTTCGACGGACATGAAATTGCACTTTGAGTATGTAGACATTTTTAAGAAGCGAAAGCGGAGTGAGAATTTTGATATTAGCGACAGGGACGCTATTAATTTGGGCACGATAAACATCAAGGTGGCTGACATTGGGCACACATGCTTGAAGTGGTGCGATCACGCCAAGTGGACCATGCTCGTCAGCGAGGAGTTCTTTTTGCAGAAGAAGGACGAGGAGATCCACCGGAAGAATAAGAGCATGGGTGAGCGACGAGCTGCGCGGAAACGTGCGGAGTAATGTGAATGGTGAACTGCACGCGTCTACCCTACTCTATTGGGTGGATTTTCTCACGCACATGTCTGTTCCTTCCCCTCACATAGGCGACTACCAGTGCACCCCCCGAGGTAATGAGCAGTCCATCGACGAAGCCATGATTTTCAATTATGAAAATATCTACATCAACTACATCAACAACATCAACAACGTTAACAATTACGATTTCAGTTACATCAAACTGAACTTTATCCACGATCATGATTTTGTGAAGAGCATACCAAGCCAACAAGTCTATTTCTTCGAAATTATTGTAATGCCATTAATTCAAGAATTACAATCCATGGAGAAGGCAAAAAAGGAGATAACGCAAAAGGTGCTTCACAATTTAAACGTGAACCTAAAGGCATGGAGATTAATCGAAAAAAATATTAATCTCTTTTACAACACGGACAAAATGAGAGTTACAGATTATTACAAAAATTTAGAAAAAAAAAAATTGCTAAGGGGAATTATTAGCCTCCTAGATATCGGTGAAGAAGATGTCATATCCTTGACAAAGAATTACAATCAGGAGGAAAATGTCCAGAAGGCAGAGGAAGAAAAGAAGGAAAAAAAAAGGGCAGTACGATAAACGACCATCGTAAGGACGGAGCACTTGGAGAAAGCGTTGCTTCTAAAGGAAAGAGAGAAAAGGCCTGTGTAAGGTGAGGAAAAAAGAAACTCAGTTGTGTGTTTTTGGTGTGCCCCAAATTTTAATGTGATACACCAAAAAGGGTAAACCGAAATTGGTCCTGTGTGCTCATTTGGACGTCAGCTGTGAGAGATGGGGCATACACCTTTTATTCTTTGTGTGACGATAGAGACAAAGTGAATTAGGTCGCCTATCTTTCATGCGTGGACGATTAGGATCACCCGAACAGACATGCGTACTGTTACCAGTGTGAGTGGACAGCCATTTTTAATGCCCCCGTTCTCCCTCCCCCCTCGGTAATGTCAAAGAATATTTTATCGAGGCCTCAGTGTTTGTGTTTTTATATAATTTGTGCTTCACTCATATGCGATTCTTCGCATTGGATTGAATTCATTTCTTTACCACTGGTTTAGCTGATGGATTTCGCATCATGCTGCAGTTTTTCCAGCATCCGAAAATCAGATGCGTCCCCTACGGGTGCAACTACGCATGCTATTACAAATGCAATTGGGCATGCATTTACGCGTCCATTTGTATATATATATATATATATATATATATTTAAAAACGTGCTTTTGTGTGTTTGTATATACACCTCTCTCCCTTCTGCATGCCCCACCTTTGATAAATTAATTCTCTATAATAATTATTTATTTATTTTTTTTTTTGTTACTTTTTCTTTCCAAAGAAAAACATGTTTCGGTGAATAAATTAAAAAAAAATATATATACCGTTAAAATGTTTAAAATAAAAAGGCATTCATTTCTACAAAGGGGGGGGAAGTCACTTTAGGGGTACCATGCTAACGAGCACATAAAAAATAAAAAGGATCTTCCCACTTGTGTAGCTCTCGCGGTTGGTAATTTTATGGGAAGGGTTAAAAAAAAAACCATACATAAAAAAAGGGTAGGCGGACACACTCCCCTGTTTAGCCTTTAGGAGCTACTTTCCTTTTTTTCCTTCATGAACTTTTTGTAATCTTCCTTAATCATGTTCATTCTCTCGTTGTAATATATCCTGTCATTTTCGTCCAAAAATTCATCGTTTTTTTCTTTCAGCTTTTTTAAAATGAATTCCTCCCGTTCGCTTTTGTTCCGCAGTTTCCGCCAGTCGATGTAACTAATGTGAATGACGTTGTAGCCTAAGGGGTGGGGAGGAAAAGGAGTGGTATTAGCAGAAAGCACACGCACATACATATAAACACGCACATACATATAAACATGCACATACATATAAACATGCACATACGCAAACAGGTACACATATGCAAACAGGTACACATACGCAAACAGGTACACATATGCAAACAGGTACACATATGCAAACAGGTACACATACGCAAACAGGTACACATATGCAAACAGGTACACATATGCAAACAGGTACACATACGCAAACAGGTACACACAAAGGAAGAAACCATTTTTATGATAACTCCGCATCGATCCCCTGTGTCATATGTGCTCCGCGCCCGGGATGTGTGTAGCTCCATTTTTTACTCACCCAATTTTGTCAAAATCCTATGCTTCAATTTCGTGTACGTCGTGTACCGGTTACTGTTCGCATAAAAGTGCGAGGGCCCATCGACCTCTATTGCTATGGGTCGATTATCAGCAAAGATGGAATCTTCTCCATTGTTCTGTGCCCCTTCGGAACTACTGTTGGGATTGTCTTGACTGTTGGTTTTTAAAGGGCCAGCTAATTTTTCCGTAATCAATTTTATCAGTTTTAATTTTTCTTTTTTTTCTTCTTCTGTTAAATTTTCATCCACTTCAAAAATATTCGGAATGTCCTCGTCATTTTGTGCCCATTTGGTTGTCCCGTCATTTGGGTTGTTACTAAATTGTTCTTCATGCGCAAATTCAGGGTTCCTTCCAGATTCTGCATTTTCTCCATCACTCGACCTTTTCGTTTGGTCATTTTCTCCCATGTGAGAGAATTCTGTAGCTTCATTTGGTTCATCAACTGTATGTTCCAAATCGTCTGCATCGTTATTCATGTATTCCTCTTTAACGGAGTTTGTGTCCACCCCGTGTGCGTTCAAAGGTTCATTTTTCTGTTCACTGTTTTCGTGAGCACTGGTGGAGGGGTACTCTTTGCCCTTTTTTGCAGTGTCGTAACTGTGATCTGTACGTTCACCCTTTTTTCCTTTCTGAATTGGTTCATCTTTTCCCTCTTGTGCAGTATCCCTGTCTATGCATGCACTAGTGTAATTAGATTCTTCCTGGTTGTGATTCATGTCGGAAAAACGATCCGTCTCTCTACCACCTCCAGAGTTTGCACCCGCATTTGTTCTACTGCTGGCTGAATAACTGTCATTATTTTTTAAAGCATTATATGATCGTATGTTTTTAACATTTTGAAAATTTTCTCCCATATGATGATTATTCCTTTGACTTATTGTTTCACCAAAATGGGCATTATCCTGTTTTTTTTTTTTTTTTCCATCCTCGTTTTGTTGACTTCCTTGCACATAATTCAGGTAACTGTTGTTGATGTAATTTTTATTTTCAGAAAAAGCTCGACGCCTCTGCAGTGTTAAAAAAAATGTCCTACTCCTTTTCAATATCATTATGTGCAGGGGGAAACGCTTGGGAGAGTGTAAGGGATGTGTGGTAGTGATGGGGAGGCGAGATGCAAAACAACAGAAGTTGGTGCTAAATTGACAGAGGGAGAGAAAATTCCACCCGTTTGCCCGCTCAGCCTATTTTTTGCATACCGTACACGTTGGTCTCACTGAGTGGAAGTTGCATAGCACATGTTTGGATGCTGCATGGTGTGGAAGAAGTAGTATCTCAAAAGTGCGACTCCCTCTCTCTACGTTTGTAGTGGTAAAAAAAAAAAAAAAAAAAAAATGAAAACAGCGTTCTTTGGGGTGGCTGAAAAAAGGTGAAACTATTTAGTGAAATTGTAATGTGACGGTTTATCGTGAAAATATGTGGCAATACCAAATGGAAAAAGCAAAAGAAGAAAAAAAAAAAAAAAAAATGAAGATTCAGAAAGATGCAGTAACTGTACCTCGAAGAAGAGAATATACCGGATTTTCTTACCTACATGTAGGCTGGCCATTTGGCGAAGCATGGAAAAAAAAAAAAAAAAAAATATATCCGAAACATGTAGCTAAGCAAACGTATGCGTAGTACACCACTCCTGTGCATTCCCCACTTTTAATTTTAATTTAACTTTTAATTTCATTTTTTTTTTTTTTTTTTTTAAAACCCCAATTAACCGTTCTGCAACGGAAAAAAAGGGAAAGGCATTTTCTCCTTTTTTGCAGTATTGAAAAACTGTTATCGTTAAGAAGTTAAGTATACTACTTGAAAGTAAAGGCCCAAATTTCTCGAGGGACGGCGAACTTCTGTTGCATAGCTATTTGTAGGTAGTTCACATGACAGGAAAAAATGCCCACCCGCATTTGTGTACGCATGTATGCGCTTATGAATAATGCACATCGCACGGGCCCCACGTAGAGGAACTGCCTTAGCTAAGTAGAGAAAATTGTCCCAAGAGGAAGCGAAGGAATATGCCACTTATATAGTGGCATAGAACAACAAAAGTGCATATACATCAGCTGTACTTCATTACTGGTGTAATATAACTCCCCTGCAACGAACTTCCCCTGGGTGTTTTTTTTTCCCCCCGTCCACTAGACCTCCAGGATGAAAGGAAGAATCCCCGTACTTACCCACAACGCCCTGCTTAGAGTAACGAACTTCTGTTGTGCGCGGGAGCGAAGGTGTCCATTCGGCTTTTTCGAAAAGGAGAGAAGCATCACAACGAATATCTCCAGCAACAAAGAAGTTAAAATAAAACATGTAGGAGAAGCCAAATTAAAAAGTTTAAAAAAAAACAAAACCGTTGGGAAGGATGACACTAACGAAGATGTGTATATACTGAATGGGAAAATATTATATGCACAAAAGAGTAAGAAAGAAAAAAATGATTTAAAAATAAAATATGGTTTGAAGAGAGCAAAGTATCTGGACACGACGAGAAATTTATTTTATTCCAAGTTGAGTGACAGTTTGGGCGAAAGTAACTCGATGGAGCTTCCAACACAGGAGGTTACGTTTAGAGATTTGGAGGGCGTAGCGGCAAAATTTGCCAGTGATCATAGGGGAAGTGTAACACAAGGTGAATGCTATGATCCATGCACAGCTATGAACAACGGGGAGAAAGTTGCAGATATTCAGACCACCGTAGCAGAGACAATTGGGGCTACTTCCATCAGGGGGGATATTACGAATGGTGTTCTTCACGCAGGGGAAACGATATCAAGTGATTCCCCTGTAGACATGCGGAATGGGGAACCGGAGAGAAGTTCGAATTTACAAAATGGTAAAGACACTCATTTTAGTGCCCCCCCTAATGGGGAACATGAAAGTAAAATACTGACAAGCGATAATGTAAAGCAACCCTCCGTGGAAGAAGAGGAGAAACATAAAAATAAAGATACGAATGAAGCTTGTAGTGAATCGAGCCACTATGCAAGTACCCCCAAACATAATAATGATAAGGAAACTTTTGCAGGTAATACCAGCAAAGGAGGGATGAACACACCCCCAGAAGGTGTTGGATCGCAAAGTGGCGAATCACAAACTGTATCTCCTCCAAACGACAAACCTCCAAAACGCGACATTTACGAAATTTTGCAAGAAATTTCCCATGAACCGAGCAGGCATGAAATGAAAGCCTTCCTAAACTCCCTGCTCATGCATAAAAATAAAAAGTGCACATCTTTCCTGGGGAATTACATAAGCCTATACTTTTGCAATATACTTAGCGAAGACTTGAAGGACCTAAAAAATTCCTATTTTGATGGAGTATCCCTTTGTGTTAACAGTTTTTTCAGTATGCTCAAAGAGTTGGATGAAGAACAGCTGTCCAAAATGACAAATATTTATTTGAAGGATTATTTTTTAAAAATTTTTCAAATTTTAAAATCGCATAATTTGAGTTTGCATTTTGAAAATTTAAAAATAGAGAACATGAGATTGCTCTACATATACAACATATTAGGGTTAACTAGGAAGGAGGGAAAAAGAACAAAAAAAGAAAATATAAAAAAATTCCTTTATCAGTATATTTGTGTGCAAAATGAAGATTTAGCTGTCATGAGAAATAGCAATAAAATGAAGTTCCTCTCAAATATAATTAAAAATGGAGTTACCACACGCATGCACATGTTGGTTATTCTATCATATGACCTGTGTGCCTACGATACGACTTCTTCCAACTGTCTTTCCAAAACCCAATTTAAAAATGTGCACTTGGAAGTTATCCTCGAGAATCAGCTGGAAAATCCTTTCTTCTCTTTGCAATCCCCAGATTCGATAGACCTCAAATCGTCTGGATGGTCTCTCGTTGACGTGAACCAAATTTTGAACGGCAATTTGCCATATGAGTGAATGGTAACAAGGAAAAAAAAAAAAAAAAAAAAAAACGCAGATCGAGATTTCGCTAGTATTGGTTTGCAAATAATACTATTAAAAATGTGATATTTTAAAATGTCAACTTTGAAAAATAATTTTTTTTTTTTTTTTTTTTTTTTTTTTTTTTGTAACTCCGCAATTTTCCACCTACCGGAAAACTACTCTACTACTGAGAGTGTAGTCAAAATATGTGCGCATGTACGGAAGGTGCATGATTCGGGATGAAACATACATGACGCACAAAGAGATGTAAATATAAAATGTATTCATTCCACAAAGGGAATTTTCATATGAAAGGCATCCTCGGTGAGTTTGTCCATTTCTTGGAGCTCTGGGTACGTCTTGTACAGGTCCGTGGCATCGGTGTAACTCTTCTGTTCTTCTTCATACTCACGGTCCACTTCATCCAACTTATTTTTCTTTTTCTGCTTCTCCAGGTCTCTGCGTGAGGAGGGAAGGGGAAAAATGGGCAAAATAAGTAATGCCGATGCGCCATGCGCGTGGGGTATGTCTACATTGGTATAGAAGGAAAATTCTCCACAACTACACGCATACGGTACAAACTTCTCCTCATGCGCGTTTCTCTCTCCCCTTATGCACATACTCTTTGATCATGTGCAGTAGGCGCCTGATTTGGCTGTTTTCAGGCTCGAAGAGATCCCCTCGGAAGGAGTCGTCTTCAGCCATGTCGCCCGCGATGGGCCTGCGTTTCTTCAAAAGGTGGTTCCTGATGATGTCAATTTGTTCATCACTCAGCGGTTCTACATCCTTGGCAGAATTTTCATAAAGGTTTATGGTTTCTTCGGCCAAAATATAAATGGATTGCATTTTGCTATTTTCCAGACACTTGGCCTGCTTTTTCTTTATAATGGTCTCTTTTATATACTCAACAGGGAAAACGAAATTCTTATAAGCGTTTAGTAGCTCATTTTTTATGTCTTGACTAATTTGAAAATTTTCGATATGCTCCTTTTTTATAGGCTTTACATTATTCAATATGAGGTTCATTCGTCCAATTTTGTTTTTGTAGCTACACGGATAGATATACAATTTTTTTTTCAATTTATCTAGATCTTTTAGCAAGTAATTTAGTTCGTTAAGGTCTAGCATAGAGATTTTTCGAAATAGCTCTTTGTTATAGTTTTGTACCACCTGGACTGTTAATGCGTTTGGATTTTCAAATGCCACATCAAAGACGGTCATAAGGACAGCTTCGCAATCTGCTTGCAAAAATTCTTTGTAAGAATGCTCATTGGATGAGAAATAATCTGCCACAATTTTCCTGTACAACTTATAATTGTCCTTGCCCAGGTACGCCAAAATAAATTCTTCGCGTATGCTTGGGTAATGACGGTAAGATTTGTTAATCCCCGAGTAGTACGTGTCACATATGTGTTTGAGCAGTTTGAAATTTTTGTCTATGTTGTTTTTGTTCAGGCGGTATTCAGTGTCCTTGTGTAATTCTCCCCTCATGAAGTAGAAATTCCTCTTGGAGAAAAATACTTCTTCGAAGATTTGCTGCAATGGGGATTTCTCCTGCTCTGAGTACTTGGTCTCCTCTCCTATATTGCCTCCATGGTTGGAACCATCCTTTCCCCCCTCCGATCTGGAGAGGTTCCTATCCAAGCGAGGAGAATCATCGTCCCGTCGGCCGACTAACCCCATTATGTTCTTCTCCCTCTTAAAGTACGAATTAAAAATTTTATTGATGGTGCTATTGGAGAGATTAAAAATGTTCCGCGCATTTCTCGTCTTGATGTGATCAAATCTGCAAAAAAATATGTCTCCTTCTTTGAGGTTTTCATAATCAATGTATCTTTTCTCGATAAGCGTGATGACATCTCTTACGTGTTCCTTGTTAATTTTGTTACACCCCGTAGTGGCACAGGCAGGGGTATCTCCCTCCCCTTTCTCGGGGGCGCTTTCCTGTACTGCCGTCGCTTCGGGGCTCAAAACCCTGGTCGACAAAATTACATAATTGTTAAAAAAAGCGAGAACCTTGGAGGGATATCTCAACATGGAATCGTAATCCTGAATGACGTTCTGATCAGTAGACATTTTTTTTATAAGTTCATATATCTGATAGTTAATAGAGTCGGCGTTAACCATGCTACCTTCGTACAAATTTGGATCCGATGTTTTGTTAACGATTCGAACGTAAAGCAGTTTTTCCTTCTTAAAGATGTAATCGTCCACGTTGATGTATTTGAGAGCATCTTCTTCGTTGCACCCATAGAAGTTTTGCTTGAACTCTTTATACTTATCTGTGTAGTCCTTTGTGCGTATCGACCCTTTTGATTTTTTCTCTTGTGGAATTATATCCCTTGTGTATCGCGATTCGAATGGGCCTCCTTCCATTGTCTGAGCGCCATCTCCACTGCCTTCCCCTCTTCGTTGTCCCATTTTATGGCTCGGGACACGATCTTCGTTGGTCTCCTCTACGACAGCCGAGTTGTGCTGTGCAAATTCATGTGTTATAACTTTATTTTTGAGGTAATCAAAATTTCGCAGAATATTTCTGGTGTTAATAATATTATGTGATTTTATTTTTACCTTAATGGGGTTACTTTTACTTTCAAATATATTAACAATAATGTTATTTCCATCGTTGCAAAAATCAGAGACCTCCGCTTTGAAGTAGACATTTTCGAATAAATTTTCCACGACAATAGTGTGTTGCAAATTTCGTAATTTTTCATTTATTTTATCATTGGAAATTTTCTGTAAACTTAAGAAGACATATTCGAGTTTTTTGTTCACTTCAATTATGTATGCGCTTATTTTGTTTGTTGTATTTTTGGACGATTGTAGGAGCTGTATATTGTGTTTTTCCTTTTCATCGTTTTCGTCGTAGAGAAGGTACCCCTTTATGCATCCATTTATTAAAACTACAAAATATTTATTCCTTACATTTTTTACAATTTGGATGAAAATTTTTTTTTCTGAATTTTTCAGTTCATTTAATTTGTCGTAAATTTTTTCCTTCCTTTTGTTTATTTCGTTTGTGTATAATTCTCCGATTATTCGATTTTTTTCATCAATTTCTTTTACGAGAATAAGGCAGTCTTTAACATGGTCATTTTGCACACAGGTGGACTGGTCTTTCCAGTTGGGGTTGACTTTCTGCATCAGTCTAGCATACATTGCATTGTCAATAAAATTGTTCCTGTATAAATACTCATACAGGAGTTCGTTTTCCAGGAGATAATTATTTTCCCTCTTAATTATTATTTGCTCATTATCATCATTTTTCAATTTCACAAATATATCGTTTTCGACAACGTTTGTCACTCTGCCTATTTTTAGTTGTCCCACATAAATATCCTTCACGTCTTTTAATTTTTGCATACTTCTTTTTCTTACCTCATGGTGCCTTCTTCGCAGCATCGTTTCCTTCCGTTCGTCATTTCTACTTCCCAGGAGGAAGCCATACAGACCACCCCCCATCCTCTTCCTTAAGCCATTAGTACATTTTAAAAAATGCGCAAGCAGTAAAAGGAGGAATATTCCCCAGGGGGGTTTCATTTCTGTTCGCCGCTCGCTTTGCCTCACTTCACAATTGGCGAAGAAGAAGCGGTTTGTTCGAATTACACCACTGGGTTATTTGCATACATGTGGGCATATTTGCGTAATTCTACATTTTGGTGGCATCTTCGCGACATTTTCTTGCCTTTTCCTTGTCGATGGGCGCCCCCGGGATTGCCTAGAGAGGTGAGTCTTTAAGCAGGCGCCTTTTTCCCCCTCCAGCGGCAAGAAGAAGCCATCCTTCGCGTGCTTTCTCTTCCGTTTTCCCTTCACTACATATTCTTAGTGGCAATGCAGTGATGGTACCAATGACGCCTTGCGTGTGCCTGACCATGTGCGCATTTAAGGCATTGTGGGTGGGTGGTTTCGGGAGCACACTCGTACACAGGGGGGCTGGCGAGCTGTTCATGGCTTGCAATAATATTAAGGGGAAAATTTTATTGGGGTGTTCTTTCATCACCCCTCTTGCGTCGAAAGGAAATCCGCTTCTCCGATCTGTGCTCAGGTAGGCGGCTATTTTTGCTCCTTCCCCCTCAGAATTGCACAGAAATGGAACAAACATAGGTCGACACGGCCTCTGCGCACGCACATAATTTGGAAAGAGCATATTTTCACTACTCTCGCATGATTTTAAAGGTTTTTTATGAAGAGATTTTTTTTTTTTTTCTTTTTTTTTTTTTTTTTTTCCTTTAAAATTGAAGAATACAAGCGGTGAGGTATAACACTATTTGTGCTGTTTCACCTTTTTGGCTAATTAAATGTGTTATGTTTTTTTTTCTTTTTTTTTTTTTCCCCTGGACCAACTCCGCTTTAACGGTTGAATGATTTTTTCTTTTCCCATATTATAATTGCTGAGGAGATTGCCAGGTTCACAATTTGCCTACCAAGATAGCCCCCCCTCCCCTCAGTGAATCCGCAGTGAGTGCCCAGTGAATACCCCCATTTTCCCCCCTCCAGCTGGTGACCCATGGATACGCTAATAGGCCTGAAAGGCAAAAACTTCATAATCCTAGCGGCAGATACGTACAGTGTCAATTCAATTATCAAGTTAAAAAATGACGACAAAACCAAGTTTTACGATATTAACGGAAACAAGTGCCTTCTCCTGGGTGGATCCATTGGAGATAGAATTCAGTTTGGTGAATTCATAAGGAAGAATGTGCACCTGTACCAGTACCAGAACTCTACCGATTTGTTTGTGAAATCGTTTGCCTTTTTTACGCGCAAAAATTTGGCCTACTATTTGAGGAGAAACCCCTACGAGGTCAATTGCCTCATAGCTGGATATGACAACGTAAGGAGAGGAAGGAGGCTTCTCTGGTGTTGCGCATAAATAGTTACGGTGTACGTCAGGGCGAGGAGAAGAATCTTCCATGCCTGGGTGGTTTCCCGTTTCGCAATAGAGATACGATTGTATTGTGTATATGTGTATATATGTGTATATATGTGTGTGTACATATGTGTGTGCATATATGCGTGTATATATATGCGTGTGAATATATATGCGTGTGAATATATATGTGTGTACGTGTGAATATCTCCTGCCCTGTTTACCCACGTTGCAGAAGAGAGAAATAAGTTTGTGCTCATTCAGTGTGCTTTTCATAATGGACATACCTAATTTTTCTTCACCCCACCCCCGCAGAAGGACGGTTACCAACTATACTGGTGCGACTACCTTAGCAACATGGACGCTGTCAACAAGGGTGCGCACGGATACGGTGCATACCTTGTGAACGGTATCCTGGATAAATACTACCATGAGAATATTAATCTGGATGAAGCCTTACTCATCTTTAAAAAGTGTTTTGAAGAATTGAAGAAGAGATTTCTCCTAACCCAAATAAATTACGAACTACGTATTATGACAGATAACAAGGTAGAGGCTCAGCTCGTGACCATTTGAGGCACCTCTCAGATGGGCACTTACCTCAGCCCCCTGTGCTGTCCCATTTTTTACGTGACATCTGTGTGTATATATGTATATATACGTGTATATATGTAGGCTTTATTTATGCGCCTCCCCAGCAACATTCACACGCATGTGGCATGCCCTCTTATGCGGAGTAAATTTGCCAAAAAGGCGCACACTGAGTGCCTTCCTTTTTTTTTTTTTTTTTTTTTTTTTTTCCTTTACTACATTTTAAAAGTTGCCAATTTTTTGCGCAAATGGGAAAATGTTCACGAAGGAATATTTTCGAATAATTTAATTGATCATTAGGCGGAATATATTTTCACAAAAAAAGACGCAAAAAAAAAAAAAAAAAAAAAAAAAAAAAAGAACGGTATACAAACAAATGTACTTATATGCACGTTCGGGGGATACTCCTTGCTGTGAACTTGGGTCGACGTTTCCTCCCATTCGTTGCAAATGGGTTAAGCGCATTTCAACGTACATACATCACCGAAGCTGCTATAACATTTCCGAGGTTACTTTAGACATACATAGACATATGGAGGAAAAAAGAAAAATGTTTTTCCTCTCCCCATCACCCCGTCAAGGCTTCATCGAATCACTCCCTCGTTCTGATTACTGCGTCCACCCCCCTCAGTCATCATGCGAATTATACAAATCTTCGTTGTTTATTCTTTCGTACGAGTACGAGGCAATTATGGAGAATGGAATTGTCATCAGTATAATAATGAGGGCGAAAAAGACGTTATTACGATTTAGGGACCATTTGTGCATGAGGAAGGGAATGAAGGGGAAAGACATAAGCATTATTATGAACAGGATAAGGACAAATTTGATTGAAATCATTATGTAGGCAAGGGGAGGTTGGTCAAAAAAAAAAAAAGAAGGCAGTGTGTAAAAGTGCGTACAGATTATTCTTCCAAGTGTGCTTTTTTTGCGTGCTCTGTTTTTTCGGTATGCTTGCGTTTGGTTAGTTCTCCGTCCTTAGATAAAGCGTTTTCATTGCTTCGAATAATTTTAGCACTTTGCTGCGTAGTTTTGCGAATAATCTCACTCTTATTATGCCTGGTGAATGAGACGGAAATGCGAAGAAAACGCCTAGCGCGCTTCTTAGCCCAACACGTGTGCTACTTGCAAAATTATTCCTTGTTTGGTAAAATACGGTGATGTTCCTTTTTGTAACTTTTTTACAGCATAAGTGGAAAGAATGATCATATGGAAAGCGAAAAAGAAAAGACGAATTTTCTTAATTTAAACGGAAGGGTCACATATATATAATTTGTAATTTCATTTGGGGAGTGTTTTCTCCAAAGGGAAATCAAATCGCTTCATGGGGGGGGACGAAATGGCACAAGACGATTGTACGTACACACATGGGGCGTTTTACCTCTTAAGGGTAAAAAAAAAAAAAAAAAAAAAAAAAAAAAAAGGAAATGAAATGAAATGAAATGAAATGAAATGAAATGATTTCTCGCCAACCCGACCTTTCGCGAAGGTATACTTTTTTTTTTTACAGCACGCCTTCGTGGACACTTAATTCCTTTTTTTTAAGGATAAAATTAGAACGATGAACATGTTTAAGGGTGCCAATTCTGGATATGATAAGATGGACGATTTGTGCTAATCCCCCTCAATGGAGATGAAAACGCACATGACGTTAGTTCCTGTTACAGACGCTAAATTTTTGTGCGCTGGGGCGGTGCTTCCTCATTGTAGTAGTGCCCGTCCTGTGCGATGAAAGATGCGTGACTAACTCCTTTGGTGACAAGTTGACAGTATAAGTGTAACAAAAAAAAAAAAAAATAAAATAAAATAATATAATATAAAATAAAATAAGGCAGAATGGAGTAAAATAAGAAATGTTTTAACGTGTTGTAAAATTTCAGACCCGCTCCTTCAGCATTCACCGCTTCATACTTTGCTCGGCATTTTTCCCATATATTTTATTTTTCAGAACAACCATTCGTGTCCTTAAATTTCGATTTTTTTTTTTTTTTTTTTTTTTAAGTGTGGCATGTGGCCAGGATGGGGCACAGGTTTTACGTCATGGTCACCTTAAACAAGGAGAACAGCCCCCCAAATCATTGGATCATAAAAATTAGTGATAAATGAAAAAAAGTGCAGAATAATTTCACCGCGCTTGGGATAGTTATACTCCCTTTTTTTTTTTTTTTTTTTTTTTTCATATTTTTTCTGTTGGACAACTAGGAAAGCATATATTATTCTGAAAAGAAGGCACCAGTGGATTGGCAATTTTGATCTCCTAAATATAATTATAATTTTTGCCTTTTCTATAGAAATCGTAAAATTGATACAACTGCGCATGTAGGAAATTGTACCTGGCGTGGCTGTTTCCCCTTGTTCTTTTAATACTATGTCGAGGAGGAATATGTAATTCCTACAATACGCGCTGTTGTGGCGATATATATATATATTTTTTTTTTCCCACGTTTTCTCGGTTTCACGCTCTTCAAGGCCACTGTGGAACGTTGTGGTAAAGTGCTCGCATATAAAGTGGCGCGAAGGCAATGGCTACTTCCTGTTTCATTTCCTTATTCTTGTTTACTCTTTTCTTTTTTTTTTTTTCCGAAATTTTTTTTTTTTTGCCAAATAGCGAAATTGAAAGGAAGGAAATAGGTTTCCATTTCCATTCTGAGCATCTGCAACAATATTTATTCCGCCGCTTTGAGGGTACATTTCTCCATGACGCTTTTTAACTTAATAAAGTTAAAATTACTCGAAAAGAAAGAAAATGCGAGCTTTTACCGGACGGGATGAAAACCCAACTGCGTCATAAGGACATTCTCCCAAAAGCATTTTTACAGGAAAGCTTTGGCAGTTGGTATTTCAAAAAAAAAAGAGGAAGTAAATTCGCGCAGTTCCAAATTTTATAGCATGAAATTCAGTGACAGTCTGAAGTGGGAAAACCTCCTGAATATATTTAAACAACAAGGGAGTCTATATATCTAGAGGGGCATGACCAAACGGCTTGCTCTACGTGAGTACAGGGTGGCTATACAGCCTTGTACGTAGCATCCTAAAGGGGTCCATTGATGCGTGCATATATTTTTATCACGTGCTATAGACGTACTTTTATTAGCACCTAGTCAACAGTTTCTTCACCATGGAATTCAAAGGAAGTAACTTCCTGCGGTTCAGACTCGCTTTGAGCATGATCAGCGGGAAAGCCATAACCATTAAAAATATCAGGAAAAAAAAGAAAAAGAAAAAATCTGGGAGAGATAACCAAGGTGATGGAGATCAGAAAGATGGTCTTCGGGAATACGAAGCAAAACTTCTAAAGCTGATCGATAAGTTATGCGATAATACAACGATAAAGATCAATGAAGAAGGTGATGAGTTATATTTCAAACCCGGATTTTTAATGGGAAACGTAAATGATGAAGTGAGGATAAGTGATTTGGAGAATACTTTTCACTGTGGAAAAGAAAGAAGTATTACATACTTCCTTGAGTTCCTTCTTATGGTAACTCCATTTTTTAAAAACCCAGTCAAATTGACCTTAAAAGGAATAACGGATGATTCTACTGATTCCAGTGTTTATACGTGTAAAATTGTGAGCGAACATTTTTTTAAAAATATTTTAAAATTGGACGACTATTTTTTGAATATAACTATTCTGAAAAGAGGAGTGCGGTCGGATTGTTCAGGGGAAGTTCTCTTCTTTATGAATAACCTAAAGACAGTGGAACCTTTCGACATGAATGATGCTGGGGTGGTTAAAAAAATAAATGGAACAATCGTTTGCAATAAAATATCTGCTGTGTTTAGAAACAAATTGATGAATTTTGCTAAAAGAAATTTACTGAACTTTACTCCATATGTCAGCATAGAAGCGGAGGATGCCAAGGTTAAGAATTTCAAAGCGCAAAATCATTTTATCTCCTTTTCCTTGTTTGCCCATACGAAGAATAAGTGTATTTACTCCACGGACTTGTGCGTGGACGAGTTTTTCCTGAAGCACGCGCGAGGCGTCCTAAACAGTGGGGCAAAAAGCGGAGAGATAGATGACCAAGACGATGCAATGAGCGACGAAGAACTGAACGACGAAGAAATGAACGACGAAGAAATGAGCGACAGAGCAAAGGATGACGGAGCAACAAACAAACTCCAGAGGAGACAGCGGAACGCCGAGGAAGACAAACAAAACATAACCCTACATGATGCAGACATATATGAGCGGCTGGGATTTTTTATAGCCCTTAAAATGATGAACGAAATAAAAGGGCTTCCCTCCGTCGATTCCAACTACCAGTGGCTCCCCTTGTTCTACATGGCCATGGCAAATGACATGGCTGTTTCTAAAATTTCCCTTAGCATGGTAAAGCCATATTCCATTGCACTTATTAGATTACTGAGGGACTTCTTCAGCGTTGTCTTTGACATTAAAAAAGTGGAGAAGTCTCCAGTGGATCACTCCTACTTGATCAAGTGTGTTGGCATAGGCTATCGCAATATTTCGAAGAAAACCTTTTAGCAGATGATATTTGCAGGGCTCCTACAAGAGCTATATTCGCGGAGGAACTTTTACACCCATGCGTCAGTTTCCCTTTCTTAGGAAGCGCAGCTTCAATTTAATTCGCCAGAGTGTGTATGCCCAACGGTGGATTTTTTTCGTCTGTCATTGTGTCATTGTGACATTGTGTCATTGTGACATTGCGCCTTTGTGACATTGCGCCTTTGTGACATTGCGCCTTTGTGACATTGTGACATTTTGTTGCCTTTTCAATTTTTCACTTTTTTGGTACGCGCACAGAACGTGTAGGCCTGGGGCACACTTCGAAGCGGGGCTACATGTACGAGTGCCCGCGCCAACGTTAGAACATTCCAACGTAAGCGTGTCAACTTGTTTGTTTTTATATTTCTTTAGTTGTAGACTTTTTCTCTTTCGTTTTTCCCTGTGGAAAGAATAATTGCGCATCAATTGGGGGGCACTTTGGCACCTCTGTCTAAGACAAACACTGCAATGGTGTAACCAAATGAGGCAGAGCAAACTGCGGAATGCGTCGTAGTTTTAGTTGGTTTGTGCAAGGTCCTTCTTATGATGTGTGTTGGTTTTCTTTCCGATATATTCCTCCTTGCAAAGTATAGGTTGTGTTATTACGGGCATCTAAAAAGGCAAAAGGTAGAAGCTGCGTATGCCTCTTCGAAAATAGCTTCTTTTTAACAGAACAACTAAAATTTTCTTTTAGAAAGCCGATAATGAAAAAAAAAAAAAAAGTTCCTTCCTTATGGTGAAAAATAAATGTATGAATTTCTTATTAATTTTAAAAAAGTCTAAAAGAAAGAAAAAAAAAAAAAAACAGGAGAAAAAGGGAAAAATCTATTAAAGAGGAAAGAGCTAAAAAAAAATGATAAAAACATAAAATTTAAAAAATTTCCCATGCAACTATAAAATGAAAGACAAAAAAAAAAAAAAAAAAAAAATATTTAAAAAGTCTTTAATACTCGGATAAATAAACGACGCTGTAAATGTATTGCGATGGAACTCTATTGAAAAAAAAAAAAAAAAAAAAAAAAGGAATAAAACGATAAACACGATAAACAAGGAAAAGGGCAAAAAAAACACTATTTTATTTTTTATGGTAAAAAAGAAATATAATTGCAGATAGCGCAAAAAAAAAAAAAAGAACTGTATAGAAATTGTGATATAATTATATAGGAAATAAAAAGCGGCGAAAAATGAAGCAAAATTGCCGTAAGGAAGTTGGGGTTAAAATGCTATAAAAAAGGCGGCCATGCGAAAAAAACTACCATAGAATTGTCCCCTAATGCATATCAATTTGTCGTAAAAGGGGGGATGTGCCATAACGCGGTACGCGTGCAAGGCGCGATGGATGGAACGAGAAATCGTAACGGCAACTCAAAAGGTAGAATTTTCTTATGGCTATGGAATTATGAATACATAAATATACACATATATAGACATATGCGATGATGGACCCCTTTTTTTTTTTTTTTTTTTTTTTCTTTTTCTCCTGTGTGTTGTAGAAATATGGATGCGCGTACATATCGATACACGCTGCATACAGGTTTCCCCCTTTTATGCATTCAATGCGAACTGCTATGTTAACTCTCTTTTTTAATGTTTTAACGTCAACCCTTAATGGCCTTACACTGCTCGGGATGCTCAAGAATTATCACATGCAGGTAATTGCGGACTGCGTATAGAATATCGGTACAGCCATCATCACATGCACGCACAGGCCACGTATACCACAACTAATTACCACGTTGCACGAAAATATGTGTCTCTAGCCTATGTGGTAAACTAAGCATATGAGAGCCATCGCCTTCAGAATAAATCGTCTATGGATATAGGACTTCTGCTCAGGTGATAAATGAGCCTCTAAAAAAGCCAATAAATTTCGGAACCAATTGATATGCAATCGTCATACAAAAATGGTCATCTGGGAGTAAAAAAAAAAAAAAAAAAAATTCTTTCTGGGTCTTCTGCTTACAACATTTCGCTCTTCTTCGAATGTCAACTGAGTTCCCATCTTACTCCATCTGGGAACCAAGCGTTCATCGCAAATACACGTCAACTAGTGCGCGCCGAGTGAATGTTCGTAACATACAACAGTGGGGATATATGGACCGACCGATAAGACAGACGGATAAACAAAGAAATCCTGCTAACCAAATGGGGGTGATACTAACAAAGACACAAACACAAAACCACAAACCATCACTTCCCCCGAACTATATTTTATTGATCTTTCTTTTCTTCTTTCTTTTTCTCTTCAAAGGATTCATCCTCAAAGACGTCCTCTTCATTTTCATCCTCTTCCTCATCCGTAAGCCCATCATCGGTTGACTTTTTCGTTGACTCCACGTCAAATTCATACTTGCCCGATTCAATATTCTTCTTAGACTCCATAGATTTCAATTTTTCTTCCATGTATGATGACAAGTGCTTCAAAGTGCATTCTTTGGGTAGAGGAGGTACATTTTTGGAGTTGATTCTTGTGTAGAAGATGCCCGACTTTCCGATTTTCAAATAAGGCTCTGACACCCAGAAACGATATATTTGGGACTTCAATATTTGGTCTATTTTGGCTACAATCAAACCTGGATCTTGTCTCAGTTTGGTGGAGAAGTTGTTTTTGCACTCGTTCAAAATACCGTGCAAGAATAGCAGTGGCTTGGACTCAATGGCATAAAGGGTGTTGTTGTACACGGCAATAGTACACTGGTCCCAGATTTCTCGTAAGGCCTGCAGGGTAATGGGCAAAAAAAAAAAAAAAAAAAAATTATGAACAGTTCATACTTATTTTTCCACATTGGAGGTATCCCCCATCATCATACATTTCGCAACATATAAACTTTCAAATGCGCACGTACCTTTTCAGTTTTCCTCTCAATAGCGTTGTCTCCTACAATTTCTCTAACGAGGAGTACCCACCATATTCTGGACCATCTCAAAACTTTTCTATAGCGCACTACTTTCTTGATTTTATGAATAAGTTTTGTGACTGGATCTTTCACACCATGTTCATACAAATCTTTGATGGTTAAACTGAAGGTAAAAAAAAAAAAAAAAAAAAAAAAAAGAAATGAAATGAAATGAAAGCACACTTCATTTTTCTTCAGACATATTTTAAAAATATACAAGGCACTTAGCACTACTGGAAGCGAAGCTTTCAGACGGGGTGCCACTCCGTGCAAACTATTGCTAATGATAAACCATGCCGTGCTTACCTAATTGGGTCCTTGACTATGGTTGTTAAGGCGCTCGTTGCCGCTAAATCACTGTAGTTGCCACATTGCACAACATTCGTAGTGATATTTTTATAAACAATCAAAAAGAAAAGGAATGAGAAAATGTAAGTGACTTTCATTTTCAGCACCAAAGGGGAAATTAAGTGTTAAAATATAACGTGTAATTAATTCAGGCCAATGGGATGTCTTTCGACGTCTCTTTTATTTCACAAAATCAGAAATGGAAGAGGGCGGAGATGGATAAATACGTATGCCAATATTAATAAAACTGCGATCAACGTGTATGTATATTGAAGAAATATATCTTTCACAATAGCACGTTAAAAAGGGATGTACATTACACATAAGCTAGTAATGTATATGGCGATGGAACGCACAAACTTATAAATGTTATAAATAGGGAGTAAGGCAAGCCCTGTAAAAGTATGCCGTAATGAAAAAAAAAAAAAAAAAAAAAAAAAAAAGTGCCAGATAGCTAATTTAAAATAAGGGTGCTCTTTAAAATAGCTTCATATAATATTTTAAATACTGGTGTGAAGGAAAAAAAAAAAAAAAAAAACTTTAAAGCATATAATTATGTTTAACTAAAAAAATAAAATAAAAATCAAGGGATGAAAGAAATAAACTAAGCATAATGAAAAAAAAAATTTTTTTTCTCTTCGTTTTCGATATGCATATTTATCACAATGGGAAGAAAAAAGAAAATAAAATTTTCTTCTTCTGATTGATCATGGAATAAGAAAAGCTCTTTTGGGATGAGGGGAACCAGGGGTTTAAAAATGTTTTATACGTGCTTTGTAGGCTGCATGTGCCGTATGTACTGTGTGTATTTTATATATATGTCCCTCAAAGGGGAGTTCAATTAAATACGTATATATATGGGATGTACAGGAGGGGTAGGGAAGGGATGTTCGCTTTGCACAGATCACGTTTGCTACATTGAGGAATTCGAAGCGTTTGCTTAAGTAGAGCCCAAAACGAAAGGGGTCCTTTCTTCCTTGTTAGCGTTCGTATCAGCGGACATAGGTACACTTACAAGGGGGTGCGCAAGTGAGGTAAAAAAAAAAAAAAAATAATAAATAAATAAAAAAAAAATAAACAAACAATTGCGTAAACAAATAAATATATTTATATTTGTATTAACTCTTATATAATATACATGGAAGGCGTACATGCATTACATATACCTATATAGCATTTTCTCATTACTTAAAAGTTGGCGCGAGAAAACTTTGAACATGTGTTATGTCATCTGTTATTTGCAATAAATAAAACCATTTGTTTACTTATTCATTTTTTTCGTTTTTGTTTTTGCGCAAAATTGTTCAATGATTTATTTTATGCGGCAAAGAGGCAACAGGTGATTTTACATTGTAAAAAAAATAATTTTGACGCAAACCAAGCTTTAAAAAATTTTTTTTTTTTTTGTGCTGGAATTGTCATAATCGGGATATATATATATATATATTAAAAAAAATAAATAATACATTTAGCGCACAATGTATGGAGCCATGTAACGTACCACTGTGAGCAAACTGGTCAGAGGAAGCGCTTACACTACTATTTTTGGCACGCCGCGTTAATATCACGTGTTCTTAATATTATCACCCAACGTATGTGCTTGTATATTGATGTACACTTACAATTATATGAGCAAACATATAGCCATGTTGTAATGACATTGTGTTGGCAAGTCGCCATGTCACATTTGGCACCTTTTCTTTTTTCTTGAAGCGTTTTTTCTTTTTTTTTTGTGCAAAACTTTAAAAGCGTAAGCTACTCACATATATATATACCATTCTTACAATAACACAGTTGTAGAAATAGCCAATGAAAAATTTTCTTTTAAATTGTTCTTACCATTTGACTGCTAAAAATAGTGAACCCTAAAAAAAAAAAAAAAAAAAAAAAAAGAAAGAAAAAAACTTTTTTTTCTTTTTTAAATTCACATTTATAAGAATGTTATTGTGACATAATAATGGCATGAGCTTAATAGTAAAACTCCCCCTTCCCTTTGCTGGCTTTTAACTCTTGTGTTAATTTTTTTTTTTTTTTTTTTTTTTTTTTGCATGCAGAGCTCGTTAAAATACACAAATAGGGAGCACTTGAATGCGCTGGAGCTACCTATGCTCTAACGATGGGATGAATTACTACTCCATGTACACTCATATAGAGATGTGCCATAACTGAGCGTGAAGCGTACTCATGTACGTGATAGGAAGTGTAAGAACGCTGGATGGAGGAATTGCGTTTTTTTTTTACTTGCCATATGTGTGAGATGAGCTCTGAAAAAAAGTGATCTCATCAGAAAGAGGCATGGGGGGGAGTGATAAAAAGAAGAGCACTAATGGCGGGGGTGTGCTGAACGTATAAAAGGGTTCAAAACAAGTATTGATATACTGATGCATAGATGTACATGTATATGTATGTGTGCCTATCCATACGGGGGAATATTTGTGCTTAGCACATGTAAGCATTTCGCTTCATCTCGATTCTCTTTAAAATTTAGCGGGTGAAAAAAATGCACAGGGTTCTTTTTGTCACGATGATTGCTTGCGCGGAGGGTCTTTTCGACAACTCAAACGATATGGGATTCTGCCCCTAATGAGAAGCTTATACTGTGTTTTCACTGGGTAAAACATGCAAATGTATATATATACAGCACGCATATATATGTAATATGGAAATGTAAAATGTAAAAGGGGGGGATGCTAGTGTGCGAACTCTTTCATAGTTCCTTGTGAAAAACCCTCCCCCTCGTTTTCCTCCTCTCTATTTCGTTTTACCTAACTTTTATGGACCTTTTTGCTCTCCTAAGAATAGAACATTCTTTCAGTTCCTCTTATGCCTCAATTTTTCCATTCATGCATTATGCTGAGCAGATCAGCATAAGGAAATACACCAGGGCATTCTGTTCCTCGTATACACCGAGTCGCTCTGTAAATCACATTGCCTCAGTTGTAAATAAAAACAGTTTCATGGACATCCTTCAAATGAGTATGCACACTACAGACGGAGGGAATTTCAAAAATAGGTTTATCCGTAAAAACAGCGACATTGAACATTGTATAAACGGTAATTTAGGAAATGCTCATCATGTGATCCCCCATTTTTATGTCACATTTTTTACTTAAATATTTTACGTACTTTTATAATATTGTTTGTCAAAAAAAATTTACATGTTGCCACCCTATGCCCATGCAATGTGGTAATTCGCATGGATTCATTTCACGTGGGGGGAAATGCACAATGCTTCCGGAAAAAATCATCAATCCTTAACATAAAAACTTGTGAAAAATGAAAAACAGTTCTATAGTAATTGGAGAAGCGGATTTGTTACAATTTTGCCAATTGTAATGGCCCCAGTGGGGGCACTATTTCGCAAAAATGAGCCCTCTCAATGGCAAGAGAAAAATGAAAGAAAGAATAAAACATAATGCATGGGTCTTTATATATGCTCCATGTGTATATATCTCTACATAAAAAAAAATAGTAGCAAAATCCGGCTGGTAAAATGTTAGCATTCATTTACCCTCACATATCAAGTTGGACGTAAGAGCATGTGTCATCAAGAAGTAGATAGCTATGCATATAAGTTTGCGCTTGTCTTTCACTTCAAAACGGATTGTGCCCAGCAGGGCTGCAATTGTTTGCATGGAGCGTGGCTTCCTTGCGTCTAACGACGGAGGGAGGGGTAAGATGGGCGAACGAAAAGGAGGAAAAAAGAGAAAGAGAAAAGATGTACTCAAAAATGTTTTCCCCAAATGTACCCTCTTGTATACATCTAAGTAACTCGAATGAAAGACTGACAAACAGAGAATGGCACAACTTCATATGTGTAAAATATGCCCGCTTGGTGAAAAATTAATGGGGACACAAATATACGTAATGGAATAAAAATATTATGCTCTTTTTTATTGGCAAAGGCTCGAAAAATTGTTCGTGAAAGGGTTTAACACCATCATAAAATAAGTGTTTCACCTTGTGTGAAAAAGATACGGCGAAACAAGAATATGTCTTTTTCGTTTTCGTCCATCCGTTTCTTCTTTTTTTTTTTTTTTTTTTTTTTTCCTTTCAGATTCCTTTTTCCTCTTTCCTATTTGTTTGTATTTTTTTCAATTTGTTGTTTTTTTTTTTTTTTTTGCTTTTTTATTCCTTTTTTTCCTACTGGACGTAACTAACATTTTTTCTCTCACCTCACGAATAAATCTTTTAATCCCAAACAGCCTTTTTAAAAATATTGGATGACATAATACTAAAAAAAAAAAACACATATTCCGTTTTTTTTTTTTTTTTTGCGAAAAAGAGCTATTAGTCTTGTTGAAAAGGAAACAAAAGAAGCCCTTCTCAAACTGCCATTCGCGTACATTCCAAAATGACGTAAGCGTATTTACTTCCTTGACCTTGTGTACACGTACACAATTTTATGTGCGCATAAATGTAAGTGTACGTAAAAGAAGAAAAAAACCATCGTCAACATCCCATTGTGCAAAAAAGAAAAAAAAAAAAAAAAAAGAGAAATCAAGCTGTGACTACATTTTTTTTTTTTTTTTTTTTTTTGATATGCCTTCTTCGCATGGAGCGTAATTTGTTATACACGCAGTCCATTCATCATTCATGTCGCTTTTAAGAAGGCAAAAATAAGTTCGCATTATTTTTTTTCTTTTCCTTTCGTTTTCCTTTTGTTTTCCTTTTGTTTTCCTTTCGTTTTCCTTTCGTTTTCTTTTTGTTTTCCTTCGTTTTCCACTTTCCTCTGCTTTCTTTTTTCTCACACTTCCCCCGGGAGAATTCTCAGTCGATGAAAATCGCTTTTTTTTTCCGCATGATTTACACCATTGGATGGGAAATTTACTCTGCCAAATGAATTAATGTGCTTGCTCGCTCATTATTCTGTTATCACATGTGCACGTACTTGAAAGTACGCAACATTGTACGTGACTACGTACTCACTTATGTGCCCTTTTATGTGATCCATAAAGTGCCTACCTACGCACGCTGACCTATTTTGTCATGTGCACATCAGGCCTTCCCTCCTCCATTCGATATGGGCCTTGAAGCTGCGGTCAACGGCTGAGGTAACAGATAATAGAATGTTACTCAAGCTTCCATTTCTCCATTACCAATTAAATGAGGATCATTAGTGCCTGAATTCTCTGCACCTTTTTTTTTTTTTTTTTTTTTTTTTTTACGTGAAAATATTGCACACTTTTTTTTTTGCCACACTTCCTAAGGGGAAGCGCTTTACAAAACGCGTGTAACGCCGTTGGGGGGGAATCGGCAGACGTTTCTACGTGCATATAGGGAGGTATGAGGCGCAGTCGGAATAAGAAGGCGGTCGAAGAGTGATCCAACCCCGTTGCATCTTCCTACTTTGGCAAGTGCCTCACGAAGGAACCTTCCACACAGAGGAAAGCATCACAACGTATCGCAACGTATCGCAACGCATCGCAACGCGTCGCAACGCAGGGGGAAGGAATCTCCCAACGGGTCAGATACGAAGAAACACGGTGAAGGGTACCCCCAGTGAACCATGAAGAGGAATGACTGACGAGAGGAGAACACATTTGAAAGAAGCAGCTGCACACAATTTTGTAAAAGTTTATCCATACTTAAGTAGGGTAAGTCAGAGGAAATCTACACACATGTGTGAGTACCAATCTGTGAAGTTAGGATTCCAGTCTCCCAATCAACCGATTTTTGTTCAATCGGCCTGTCCACACCACAGAACTCTCATCACAGCGGACCGGTTGATGATACTCCATAGAGAACGTATTTAGACAACAAATTTTTTCCGTTAAAAAAAAAAAAAAAAGAAAAAAAAAAGAAAAAAAAAAGAAGAAAAGAAGAAAATAAGAAAAGAAGAAAAGAAGAAAATGAATGAAACGAACAAAGGAAACGATATAGTAATGAACGATGTGACAGAAAACTTGGACGATTTTAACAAAATGGACGAATCAACAGAAAGGACACAAATTTACCATGATGATTTATGCGACAATGATATAAAGATATGTTTGCCATCCAGAATAGGTTTTCTTCCAGCCATCAAATCTATGACGGATGGAATAAAATGGGGATGGGGTTTTACTAACACACCAAAGGAATCTTCCAAATATTATATAAACGAAATATTGTGTGGATGTATATTATGCCTTACTATGTTACCCGAAATGATTTCCTTTTCAATGATTGCTAAAATTCCTCCTTATATTGGATTGCAAGGTGCTTCTTTCCTCTGTTTAATAACATCTATTTTCGGAGGATCTCCTGCAGTCATCCACGGTGTGACGGGTGCCTTCGCATCTGTGTGTTCCAAATATTTAGTAGAAAATGAAAATGTGAATGTCTTACCAGAAGGAATTGAAAGGCTATATGTATGTATATTGATCTGCTCAGTGATGCTTTTTTTCTTTTCGCTTTTTCATATGTCTGCCTTGATTCAGTTAATTCCGACGCCCGTTTTTATTGGCTATTGTAATGGGCTGTCTATCATATTTCTGAGGGCCCAGTTACATACACTAAAGGACCCCAAAACGCATGAGTATATTAAAGGCTATTATTTGCTTTTTTTTGTCATCATCTGTACTTTGGTGGTTATCATAGTGGAGCTTTGGAAGAGGATTCCCAAGGTGAGTGGGGGGAGTTCCTCTCCTTGCGTTTGTATGTTCGTTTGATCGTGTATTGATTTTCGAATGAGGGAGTGGTAATCCATTTGCGTGGTTTCCCATTCCCCTGTGCACGAAAATCGTTAGTGGTACGGTTGGCAGTTCTGTGCTGTATTGAAGTGGCCCTTTTGATGGCACCGCGTGCACTTTCCCCATATGCACTTTCACCGTACCCACTTTCACCGGTTGCATTTTCGCCGGTTCCACTTTCACCGATTGCACTTTCACCGCATGAATTTTGACCTCCCTTTCCCCGTCGCAGTTGGGCCATAAGATCCCGTCCACCCTAATAGCAATAACAGTAACCATATTTGTGGAATTTGTAATCCTGAGGAAATTCCTACACAACAATTTCGATTCGTTCAAGGGCGTGAAATCCTACACAGTGGGTGATCTGTTCTCCTTCACATCGGATAAAGCCAAGCCTACTTTTCTATTCAGCAATAAAGAGTTAAATTTTACGAAAGTAGTTTTTAACATGGAGCTTATTCAGCAAGTTATAAACATGTTTGTGGTGTTGCTTCTGGAAGTTCTGATGGTTAGTGAAGTTATAAAAGACATGGGAGGAGCAGAATGTGATACGAACGAAACGGTTTTTTCGCTTTTTATTGGAAACCTTTTGGCAACGTTGGGAAGTGCTGTGGGGGGTAGTAGCTTGTTAGGGTTATCTGTATTGAATTACAGAAATGGGGCAAGGGGAAAAGAAAGTGGAGTCGTTGCTTCCATCTTGATATATGGGATTTTACTCTTTGGATATTCCCTACTTAATTACATCCCCCTTTCGTTTCTGTGCGGGATTATGATTACTGTGTTTATTCATTGCTTCAAATGGTTTTCCATCCCCATTGTGTTCTTTACGTTCTGTCCTGGGTACATAAGGAACTGTCACCCGTGCATGAGCAGGAAGATCTCCAGATGGGACGCCTTCATCATCGTCCTCGTCACGGTTCTATGCGTAAGGGAAAAAAGGAAAAAAAAAACACAGAAAAAAAAAAACACAAAAATGGAGTTGCAAAAATAATAAATCAGAGTGAGAAACTATGGAGGCGTTCTCCTGTGAATCTACTCCTCGCATAATATCTTTTGCACATGCACTAATTTTTTTCTGCACTTTTTGGCCCTACCGAAATGATACTTTTTTTTTTTTTCCTCTCCCCACTATGCCCTATTGCTGCACATGATGGCTATTTTTACACCCCCATTTTTACAGGTCTTCGTGAGTGTGCCCACAGGAGTTTTCGCGGGGATCATTTTATCCGCTCTGGTGTACGTATGGCAGAGCAAGTCCACATTTAAGTTTGAAATATTTTATGACAAAGACACAGACACGAAGGTAAGGTCCCTCGGAAAGTGCACTTGGCGCCCATTCGTCACCTGTTACAGGACTGCACTAAAACAGAAAGACGGAAACACGCACTTCTGGGAATTCCACCGAGTGATGCCAACGCATTGTCATCTTTCCTTTTTCACATATCCTCCTTTGTGTTTTGCTTACCCTCTCCCCCCCCTACTTAGTACTACGAAATCGAAGGCCATCTGTTCTACGCGTCGAAAAAGATGTTCACGAGGTTGTTCACCTATGAAAACGACAGCTCCACGGTAAACATTGTTCTTAAGGGAAAAAGCACCCTCTTTGATTACACTGCTATTGAGGCCTTGACGTCAGTGAAGCAACAGTATAATTTGAACAACCGAAATGTTACTATCCATGGTCTAAGCCACGAGTGCATTAAAAAAATAGCAAAAATGAATCACCTGTGCAAGCAAATAGATGTGGATTTGGTCAAAGTGGAGGCTCCAGTCGTGCCCCTCCTGTACAAGCCCTTGCGGACGATTCTCAAGGTACACCCTGTGGTGGTTCACCAGTGATCCATCAGTAATGGATGAACACTGGAGCTAGTGTTTTCCAACCACTGCGAGATCATACACCACTTCGTTGCTACCACTCACGTTGGCCACCTCCCTCCCCTTGCAGACGCAAAAAACCATAAGGAGAAAAATGTCCTTCAAGAAAAAGAAAAAAAAAAAAGAAACCGTGAGCGACGAATCCCCAGATGAAATGGAACCATAAAAGACGGAACAGGCACATCCACATCTGTACATATGTACTTATCATCTGCGTAACCCTTACCTGTTGCATGTTTAAAAATATGTTCGCATTACTAATTCATGCTTCCTTTCTCACGATTGCATTTCTCCACCTTTGACAAGTTTGGCTCAACTAGCCAAAGTGGGTTAAGCTTTTTTCCCCCTCAATCATTGAATTTATTTTTTTGAATTTATTTTTTTTAAAATCTATTTATTCTATTTATTCTATTTATTCTATTTATTGTTTTGTTTTATATATGCACAAAAAGCATGCCACTATCAGGGTCCAGTTTATTTATGTATAATTCAGGTGAGAGGCACAAGCATGTACATGCGTGTGTATCCATTCGTGTACCATATGTATACGTGCATGTGTGCGTGTAGCTCTATTCGGCTATTCATTTCAATGTCGTATTTCTCCCTCTTTCCTTTATCATCTCTCTTGTGTGTTCATTTTTTTTTTTTTTTTTTTTTTTTGAGCCCTCCAATTTGTTTCGCACCTTCGTTCTTCCCTTTTATGAGCATCACACTGGCTAGAAGTTGTCCTGGCCGCTTATCCTGTTCATCACGGGACTTATCCCCCTTGTGTATGGCTCCTTACGCTTTTAAACGCTTTTTTTATGTACTGCAGTTTTTCATCATAATTTCTGCAAAGACAAAAGAAATTATGTTCACATGAAATTGTCACACATGTAAACCTACTGATGTGTTTATATGTGGTGCATGCAGTTTATAGATCCTTTTTCCACTGTTTTATTATTATTATTATTATTATTATTATTTATTTTTTTTTTTTTTTTCTCCCTTCCTATGAACTTTTTAATATTTCAGTGAATTTTTTTTAATGTTTTTTGTGAGATACCTAAGCTTCTTCCACTCATATTCATATAGCAGGATGGGGTTCCTAGGAGGCGCGATGTTAGGGGGAAGGTGACATATTGATGTGATCGCGCTAATGTATGATAATGTATGCTAATTTAGGCGTGTTGATGTGGGCATCTACATGAAGACGCCACACACGCGTAACCATACCATCCTAAAAACTTCAGGTTCCGAATCCTGTAGGTTAAATGGTGTCGATGGAACTTGTGAGGGTTGTCCTTCATGTTCTTGTTGATGTTCCTGTTGTGGACAAATTCGATGTACACGTTTTGGAACTCCGGCAGATGAGTGATGGAGTAGATGTGGACGAGTTTACGTGCTAGTTTGAACCTACGTAAATGGGAAGGGGGAAATATATATATATATATATATATATTGTACGCATACATAACACGGATGGGACTTATTTTACGGAAGGTAGGGGGGGGGGCAGTTATTCACGTTTCCGAGTGACTACACTGGGGAGTAGGTTGCCCCTTTGGTTACCCGTTCTCCTTCACAAAAAACGTGGCCTGCTTTGTAAAAATGGTGTCCCGTGGGTCTTTCCCTGCGATTATGGTGGAATGTAATAAACGGTATGTAATGCATTGGTGAGTTGGCACCCTGGACAGTTTAACAGCATGTGAAACTCTTCCCGGTGGACAATTCCCGTCGTGCGTATTACCTTCCACTCGGAGGTGCTTCAAAAAATCGAAAAAGTGCGAGTTCGGGCTGTAGACGCTGTTGTATAGGAAGTTGTCGGATCGGATGAGGAGATCAAGGAATTTGAGGCGATACAAACTGACTGAAGGGATTGGCGTAGATGGGCCCGCATACATGTGTAAATTTTCCTTCTTGTTGAAATAAATCTGGTGGATATTCTTAATATTGTCGTTGCAGATGGCAACATTGGAGGAGTTGTTTGTACTGGCTTGGCCTTCCAAGTCGCAGTTTATATCAAGGACGATATTATTATTGTAGTTGTATTTTTTATATGTAGGGTAATCCTCCTCTTTTTTAATACCCATAAGTTCATATTTTAGTAAATCAATAAGCTTGTTCATATTTCGGTAGTTCTGGTAGTTACAAAGAAATAGGTTATATATTACTTTAATTAGTGTGTGCACATTTTTCTTTTCTTTCTTTTCATAATTTTCTCGCACCATTTCTAGCAACATATGAATGTCTGCAATTTCGCAGTTGAGGCGAGAACATGATTTTATAATAGTAACTAAATAATTAGACATGTTATCTTCCATTTCCATTTGGTTGCTTCTTTTAACAATCTCATTTATGCATCTAGAAAATACCTTTTGATTTATCCATTTTTTATTCTTAAAGGATGAGATCAAGTTGACCGTTTCTACCAATTCCTCCAGGGTGTACTCCTCTATAAGATTATTTAATTCGGAGTAAATATAATTATATATAATTTTGTCGTGTTCCAGGTTTAGGTAGATGAGGTACTTAACTACTAGTAGTAGTGGTGTATCTACATCATTACGTTGATTTGTATCTTCTCTCCTTCCTTCCTTTTTCTCGTCCCTGTTGAATAGCTGCATATAGGACAACACCACCATTTTTAAAACCTCCTTTTTCAGGGTAACCCTCCTTGAGAGTAAAATGATATATGTAAAAATAATTTTGAAATCTTTTTTTTTTAAGTTAGACAAAATGTCATCCGTAAATAATGAACGTGCACACTCCTTGATTTGCTCTTTGTAATTTTTATAAGACGATATACAAATTTCTTTCTCCTTTTTATATTTTTCAATACACTGGATGAGCTTGCTAGACACCTTTTCAAACTTCTCCACTTCGCTGTGTAAGCTTCTCTTTGCATACATGATTCTATACAACGTGGCCCCCTTTGTGTGATACCCTACAGTCAATTTTATCTTGTTCACCCACATTTTTATATGAATCTTTTTAATGAGGGGATGTATATGTGTGTGTATATGTGTGTAGGTGGGGTGCTTTTTACAATTGGCAAAGCGGATTGACTACTTTTCTACTGTTCGTAGGAATGGGTTTTTGTAGGTATAAACATATTGGGGAAAAAATCAGAGTCACCATCACTCCAATTGTTCCCTCTCAAAAAAGGGGGGAATTCCACGCGGTTCATTTCTGTATTACTTTCACAGAATCGGTTTACATAATTGCGCTGGGTCATTCCGCATGGGTGCCTTCCGCGAAGGGAGAAAAATCCGCATCGAGGGGAAATACCCCTCTTTAAGGATCTAGGAAGATCGGAAGAGAAAGCAGAGGCGAACAAACCTTGGAAGGAGTGTATTCATTTTTCCATGCCATTTTTTTACGCTTTTTTTCATGCCGCTTCCCCAATTGGTTCACAAACAAGGGTGGTGGTGGTACAAAACGGTGAGCAGGCGGCAACACGCACTCATGCACGTAAACGAATTGCATTGCAATTGCACCAAATGAAACTGCACTGTGCAAATGACACGCTGTTCTAGAAGAGCGAATTTTTTGTGGAGAAACCATAGAAGATGCCGCATACGTACGATGAGAAAATGCTCCTTAGGGATGTTCCACAATACTGAAGAAGCATAAATAAAAAAAAAAATGAGGAGTTAAAAAATTGTAAGGTCAAAGAAAAGGGGAAAGTTGTATGGGAAAGAGAGATCCTCTTGATGGAAAGGGATCGTGTGAATAGGAAGATAACAACGTGCTTCTTAAAAGCAAAAAAATGGAGACACGCAACGAAACGTTTAAAGAGGGGTTACGAGTCGGAAAACACATGCGAATGGTGGAACCCCATTCGGCATGCATATGCGAGGTTGTTTTGCCAAGGCACAAATGAAGAAGTCACGGAGATGAGAAGGGCAAACGCGGAAATGGGTACGCAAGGGGGTATAAAAAAAAAAAAAAAAAAAAAAAAAAAAATCAACGCTGTGAAGATAGTTACAGGAGGAAACACAAATTGGTACGACAGCGCGCCATGTGTGTATACCTGAAATGTGTTTATATGTATGCGTGGGGAGGGTCAAAAGTACTCTTCCCCTTGCATGTCCATTTGGATGGCTTTCCCTGGCTACCGCCTGACCATCTGTGCGAAAGCGGAGCGCTAGGAATACGGAAAAAAGGTAAAAAGGAAAAAGTGTAAAAAAATGAAGGAAAAAAAAAAGGAAAAATGTGAGTTCCCCATACAAATCACACCATATTCTTCAACACATTGATCTTCTTATAATGGTCTATGGAGATGCTCTCTGGAGACGACATGAGATAGTACTCCCCATCTACCTGAAAATAAACATTACACACTTGCTCTTTAAAAAGTATTTTCCATGGGCCAATTCCCTGGTGCACCCTAAAGGCCCTACCTTTCAGGGTGAATTCCAACCCCAAGTCTACCCCTGACTGATAAATGACAAATTCCAGCACACCATCCCCCACCTCCTGTTGTTTTTTTTTTAAATCTTTATACATTTTTTTCTGCTCCAAAGGCAAATCCTTCGGTAACTTTAATCCAATTTTATGCGTATAATTCCATATGTCATTTCCAGAGGAGTAGGAAGGAATATTCACGCATATTATACTCATTGCTTTTTTGAGTACAGGGGGTGAAGGAGATACGCTGTCATTATGGCTAGTCGTAAAAATAACGTTGTCGTAATTTTTCCCAGTAACCATTTTATCAATAATTAAATTAACAGGAATATTTTTTTTAAAAAGAATTTTTTTAAATCCCTCAATGACATAAATAAGTTTATTAAAAAAGGCACTCTTCTGTCTGTGCCTTTCAAACCCTCTACCTATCCTTGAATCTATCCCTATACTGAAGTAATTACTCATGCACAATTTCAGAACCTTCACATTTTGTTCATTTTCAGTTAAGGTTTCCTTCTTTTTCGTCGTCGAACTTATTTTATTAAAATACCCATCTTCCTTCAACATTACATGTACGTTCCAGTAATCATGCTTCTCAATTTTGGACCTGAAGGCTTGATCTACAATTTTTTTTAAAATATCAAATAAAAAGGTGTAGTTAAAGAAGCCATCCATTTTTTTCCATCCGAACGCTTTGGCAAAATCATTCCCCGTTCCAAAGGGAATTACTCCTACGGCAATTTTATCGTCCTTAATATCATAATGCTCTGCTTCTTTTAGAAACCAGTTTAGCGTTCCATCTCCTCCTGCCACTAGGACGTAGGCACATATGTTTTCATCCTCCCCCGCTATGCCCTCACTGTTTTTACTACCTGTCTTTTGCAAATCGTTACTCTTTTCTGTGCCACTGTGGTCGTGGCCTTCTTCTCCTTTGTTCTTTCCACCAATTCCCGTATTGTTACTTGTCTCATTTGTTCGGTTTTGACTGGGGGTATTACTCGAATTGCGGTTCGACTTGTCGCTTTTCCCCTCGACGGAGAGGCTACTTTTGCTAAGGGGGCTCCCCAAGTTGAGGGTCACGGAGTCACTTTTATTTTCAGCCTCGGGTGGGCTGTTGGTCACAGAACTGAGGCGCAGGAACCCGGGCTTCTTCCCATGCTCGCCTTCCAAAATGTTGTAAATGGAGAAATGGCATTTGTGCGGCTTGTGGAATAATATATCGTTGACTCCAAACTGGAAGGGGCGGGGAGGTGGTAATTTGGTGAATGGGTAAATTGGTGAAGCGATAAACTGGTGAAGAGATAAATTGGTGAAGCGGTAAATTGGTGAAGATACACATCCGGGGGATACACATGTACGAACACGCGTTGATGCAGGTGCGCATCTATCAATCAGGTCTTACGTCGGTGAACATAGATGCTCTATTCCCCCCCGCAGTAGGATTGACAAACAGAAAAATATACTTCATCTTTTGGTTGTTCCAACATTAGCCAATAAAACGTTGATAAGTTTTATTCTTTCTTTTCTTTTTTGGACTATATATGTCCAGTGGGGAAGAAAATATTCAAAATTGGGGCGGGCAACAAGGGTGTGTCAAAGGCGACAACTCATGGTTCCGTTATTGTTAATGCTTTCGCCTCTGCTTTTATGCTCGTCTCGTTTCAGTCCTAAGTGTTGTGCTTCATGTGCGCGTTCACTCCCCTTCCTGCACCCCCATAACTAGGAGAGTTACCCCACGGTCATGCAGCCTTAGCGCTGGGCCAGAGATAAACTTAAAAAGGCTTCAAACGTTCGCACGGCGCATGCGCACTGACTTGGTTCCTGCATGTGCAGTCATCTTAAAAAAAAAAAAAAAAAACGCCAGAATGATCAATTTTAATTATTAAATGCTAGCCAGAGAAATTAAAAGAAAAAAAAAAAAAAAAAAAAAAAAAAAAAAAAAAGCGCTTTAGAAAGAGAAGGAGGATAAAGTGCATATACAACGCGTGTTCATGCAGGGATATAAATAAATTTACTTTAACACCCTGCTACATTGATGTGTACCAATTCGCGCACATGGCCTATCTGCTCAGTATACACACGTCAACCGCGAAAATAAACACGCCCATAATTATATGCTGAATGCATACATTTGGGCAATGTATGTGCGTAATTTTGCTATATCGTACGATATGCGTTAATTTACACAAAACGGATTAAAAAAAAAAAAAAAAAATTACCCAGTCCTTTGTTTAACTTTTACTCACACAAAAGGAAAAAAAAAAAATTAAATGAACAAATGCGAATAGACAGTGAGTTTTATTTCCCCTTTTGCGTGTAAAAAAAAAAAAAAAGAAAAGAAAAAAAAAAAAATTGCATATTCGTAAATTATACCAAATTGAAAAAAAGAAAAAAAAATGCAGACGCTTTTTTTTTTTTTTTTTTTTTTTTTTTTTACGGGACATTGCAAAAATGGCAGTCCGTAATTTTAGGGAGGGTAAAATGTATCACTAATGAGGAATAACCCGGGGGAAAAATTAGCGGAAAAAAGAGGCGTAGTAAAAGTAAAAACAAAAAGAGTAGGAAAAAACTAAACTGAACAAAAGGAATAGAAAAAACTAAACTGAACAAAAGTAATAAAAAAAACTAATCTGAACAAAAAGAAGAGGAAAAAACTAATCTAAACAAAAACAACTGGACGAAAACAAAACCGAAGCGTCTGCGCTAAAACGTGAATGAAAAAACAAAACAGTTGCACTGGCCGGTCGGGAACTGCGTGAGGGGGTGCCAACCGACTTGGTCATTCCACTTGGTCATTTCGCTTGCCTATGTGTAGAGTCCCACCTTTTTCCAGGAGTATCAAATCACGGAAAATAGGAGCGACAATTTAGGTAACCTTCCTCATGCGGACATTGGGGGGAGTGCAAAATATATGATTACATTTGATTTAGGCATTTCAGGGCGTTCAGTTGTCTGTTTGCCCTTCCCCGCTTATCAGCGAGTAAACTCCTCTCCTAGTGGTACATCCCGGCGGGGGAAGAATCAAACTTGGACAAGTTATGCTTGTCGACGGAATTGTAAAAAGAGCCATCGCTACTGGATTCAAAAACGGTGTTGATTTTGTCTTTCTGTACATCATCATAATCTTCATATATGTCGGAGCAGGCATTTGCTACATCTAGGAACGTGTAGTTCGTGGGCTCTGTAACAGCTTTCTTCATGTAATTCTTCATTTCAGTGTACCCACTGTACATGTCGTTATTGTAAATGAAAAATAAGCACACGGACAGGAAAAAAAGAAACACGAATAGAAATAGGAATACTACTGTGTCACAGAAAAACCAGAAAATACATGGGAAAATGGATAGCACCATTCCAGACATGACTAGACTTGTGCTCAGTTTCCACAGGGCATTCTGCAAAAAGGTAGGTGAATTTTTTTTGTTACTTTTGTATGGGTTTAAGCGGTATGGGGGTATGCATCATTCATATATATCGTTCGTATGTATTGGGGCATTTTTTTTTTTTTTTTTTACGTATGCGCAAAGGCGTCCAACTTACTCGCGAGTAGTCTAGGAGAGAATATATCTGAAAGGACACCATTGCGTAGGTAATCAGCCTTATGAACCACAAGGACCTGATGCTACCGTAATTCCTGTGGATAAAATCCTTAGTCTGCTTGATCATTATTTTGTTGTCCTCAGAAAGTAGGACAACTTTCTGCTTCATCATTTCAACTCCTTCAATTTCAAATATCGTATTCAGCAACCGAGACCGCTGAACTCCGATCACCGTTGCGTGTGTAGACGCGCTTCCGTAAAACGACACGCGCACATCCCCTATCTACGAAAAGGAAGCAAAGACGCAGAAAGGGGTGCCAATGTGCTTAACCATATATGGGCACACTTCAGGTGTATCCTCCCGCTTTGCTCACGTAGAAGGGGAGAGGGGAAAACTTTCCCAACGGGCTAAATCTAATTTTAGCGCTTCTATCTTTGGGACAGACCACTGCACAAATTGGGGATTAACCCAACCCCTGAGTAATTCCCCTAGAGGATCCCCTCACAAAATTGTTACTACTTATGCGAAACGCCTCTCGTTCTCTCATGCTCTCTACCAAATTCACCTTACACGTGAAGTATTTATTTCTTATTATAACCGCCCGTCGAGAGGACGCCTCAAATGTGTTATACTTGTGGATTCAGAGGATCTCCAGTGTACAAATAATTATCATAAACGTTCGTGTTTAAATGATCCAGGGTAAAGGGAGGTTTTATGTCCGACTCGGTGAACCAGCCATCATCCACTAAGTCCAACTTTTTTTTCTTTTGAAAATTTATCAGAGCATTTGTAGGAAGTCTGTAGCTCCCAGCTTTTGCATAACTAGCATACTGCAGCAGGAAGGGGAGAAAGAAAAAAAAAAAAAAAAAAAGAGGGGGGATGGGAATACAATTCTAGAATAACTTTTTCCTAAAAGTGAGCACTTATGTGTAGGGTTGGACGCACATCCTGGAAGGCGTTCAACTCCCACAAAAGTGTACATATATATATGTACGTGTGCACGTGATCATGAATATGGGAACACGGACGCACGTCATTGCCCGTGCAACATCGCTCACCTTTCTTCCCACATTTCCGACGGCCGGCATGTACTCAGGATTCTTTCTACTTTTATAGAAAAAAAAAAAATTATAAGGAGTCCTAACTACATGATCCTCAAATTTCCCCCTTGCTAACAACCCCAAGTACCCATACCCCCTCACCCACTGATACATCTCCACTTTTATTTCGAAGAACACGCCTCGAAATGAGTAGATGTTACTGCTAAATTCCGGTGGTGCATAAAATATTTCCTGGTCTTGTAGCGGGCAGTTCTGTCATACAAAGCGGTTAACAAGGATGCAGGCGTTTAGCATTATTATACTTTGCGTGTGAATCGCTTTACGTATACGCTCTCAAAATTTAGCAGTCCTTTATTTATTTTTTTTTTCTCTTACTATGTGTATTATTTTTCCATTGTTTTCCTCTAAAGGGATGCAAGAAACCTGCAGTGAAAAGGGGATTTCAATTAAAGATAACATTTGTTCAGCTATTCTGTTACGATTCGTTATGATTCATTTTCAGTCCATTTCTCGCAAAGCTTCATACCGGTATGGCGTTCTTTATTATTGGTCTTAATTCTTTCGAATACGTGACATATTTGTACTCGTTGACGATAGTAAATATTAGGAGTATTATCGTGAGTGCCGTCGCAGATATAGATAAAATCTTTTTAGGCATGCAATATTCTTCATTGCTAATCATTTTTTTTTTTTTTTTTTTTTTTTTTTTTTTTTGTAAAATGAAGCAATTGGCAGAACTGGCAACGGATAGACTTATTTTTAGACAGACATTTGTTTAAAAAAATGGTAGAGCTAATTTATTCAAATGGACTTAAATTACATTGATGAAATTTTAACGGGCAAATGCTTGACAAAAGGCAAAAATTTTCAAAGAAAAAATTTCAGAGCAGCATTTTTTTTTTAAGCACGGGAAAAGGGGAAATTATATACCTCCTCGTTACTTCAAAAACACAAAACAATTCAACAAAAAAATAAAAAACGTACCTTTCGTGATAGGTAGACGGAATTGTGCTTATTTCTCCGGACAAAATTGAAAATTATGGAACTGTGCAAAAGTGTTGAAGCGCGAATATGTACACATGCGAAAAGTCAAAGCTATGGAAGTGTAAAATTGTCAAGCACGCTGCAGCTTAACCCAGGTGTTTGCAGGTTATTACCTGGCTAAAAATAAAGATTTACAAATTAAAAAATGATAAAAAAAAAAAAAAAAAAAAAAAAAAAACCTTAATGATAGTAATAAGTACCAACTTAAAATTCTTTTCAACAATAATATGTAAAAGTCTAACGAGCATCAAATTACGTTTTTTAATTTCCCCCCCCAATTTGCCATTTCTACTTTAAATTAAAAAATTGGCTGTATATGCACACCTCCTGATTTTAACTTCATCCTTTAAGAATAATAACAATCCTTTTAAAAGGGGATACAAATATTTCTTAAGGAAAAGGTTGGCACTTATGCACAGCCCCTTTATCATTTATGCCTTACTTTCGCACAGAAAATTACAGCATTTTTATATGCCCCCCCAATTGATCATTAGTTAACATTGGAAGAATAACAACCATCCGTAGATTATTCTACCATTGCTTAGTTTTACTCTACTTATGGGTGAATTCTCCCAATGTGTATAAGAGTTTTCTTTTTATCATTTCACACGCTACCTTCTACGGACATAGATAGGACAATACAGATGTTTCATCAAGGATGGGAAACTAACCATGTAGCGCTGTTGTATGCCCGTATAGTTAGCTTTTTTTTTTTTTTTTTTTCAAAGGGTATAAAACTGATCATGTACGTACATAATTTTTTTTTCAAGACAGCTAAAAATATTCTATATTAACGTTGCATGTTCATATATATATATATTTTTTTTTTTTTTTTTTTTTAATCTCTTCTTATGAAAAAGGAGTAACAAACATTTTAAGATATTTTTAAAAGAATATATGTCTTGTTTCCCATTCCCTGGTGATGGACTTTGCATTGTCACTGCTTGAAAGTTTATACAACAGCAGAAGTAACAGATTTGTAAGTCGAACTTTGCAATCTTTCCATAAAATAAAAAAAAAATGTGTACACAAAAATTTTCTGAACGGCAAGGTAGATAGCCAAATAATTCCCTTTCTACAAAAAAAAAAAAAAAAAAAAAAAAAATTTAGTTGTAAATTTTTCAAAATTAGCACTCCGTACCGCTATTTTAAAAAGATAAAATAGCAGCACACTTTGTCGAGTGCATATTTGTAAATAATTAATGAATGATCATAAATAGATTTTACCTGTTTAATTGTTGTTATGAGGATAGGATATGAGGATTGATATTTGTCGTCTTGTTCCGATTTGCATATTTGTCTCGCCTTTCGCACTTACCCCCATTTGTGCCCTCTTGTCCCCCTTAAATGTGAAATGTACACTCCTCACCGCTAGGAGCACTACACACAGAAAAATACATTAAATTTGTGACACGCTCACGGATGAGCGCAAAAATTCAACGTTGGACAGCATCACGTATACATCCAACTGTATAACTCACATGAGAAACTTCCCCACCCTTCATAAATGTTTCAGTTTTAAGATAAATACATAAACTATTTATTTTCCTCCCCGTGGGCTTCTAAATTATGAGGGCACAAAGTCATACGATCAAATCATCAACCCCTCTTAGGAGAATCCCCAAGAACAGAGGAACCGTTGTACGAAATGTCAGCGAAATAAATCCAATGTCGCAACAGGAATTAAAAAATGTCATACATGTGTACTCGGAAGCGAATAGAGCTTATTACCTAAATCGTGTAAAGAATGAAGGAAACCCGAAGAAGAAAAAAAAGAAAAACGTTTCCAAAAAGACGGAAAGTGAAGAATTTGATACACATAACCTCAACCCCTTGAACTACCGGAATGAAAAATTTGAAGAGAATGGGGCTCTTCTACATTTGCCAGGATGCAATGTTACTCCGAATTATATGTCCCAAAATCCAAGCGCAGACTATGGAGTGTCGTCCCTGGCATATGGGACACTTCACAAATCGAATCCGCTATCATGGGGATGCGATTACCAGAAGCATTACGAACTTCCAACTATTTGTTCAATTGTAAAGTCAAAGCATCCCATTTATTTAAGACCTCAAAATGCGAAAACAGGAAGAAAGAACAGTAACATTAGTCTTAAAAATAAAAGTAAGAAGAAAAATGGCATCAAAAAATTTGGAGAAGGTTGCCAATATGATACGTCCTTCACGGTTAAAAAGGTACCCACGTTTGGAAACAGCAAAGAAGACGAGATCGGAAACATCCTGCACGATAAGCATAAAAGCAGTGCGCATGGATTAGCGAAAGACATCGTCGTAGATACTACTATGAAAGATAGCAGCTGCTCGGACAAATTGAAAGATATTTCAGACGGCACTTGCAATTATCACTGTTCTTCTAACGAATCGGAAGGAAGTAGCGTAAAGAATTCTAACTTAGGAGGATTAAAAAATGTTCTGGAAGCGCGCGAACATAACCCTAATTTTACCCTCAAAAGGGAGGATTACAACGAGGAGAAAAAAAATGGTGAATCCATTATTCAACACAAGGAGAGAAACAAGAATAAACATAACGGTTTAAATTTTATAAACCCTAGAAGAATAAACGAGATGGTAAATATGGAATCAAGTAATTCTGTAGACATAATTTTATCAAACTCGACCATATTGGAAGTGAGAACTTCAGACACAGAGTCAAAGGGTACTTACTGCTCGAGTGAAAAACGCAGCAAAGGTTATTCTGACAGTTTGAACGATTCACACATTTTTACAGATAAAAATGTCAAATCAGATTACAATGATTCGCATGACTATTCAACCCCGCACATGGGAATCAGGCGGGCGGATAACTACAAGGACAGGGAAAAGGGCAAACACAAGATGACGGGCCATTCAATGACTAAAGGGCTCAAACGTAATGGCAAATTAAATAAGGCTAGCGAATTATCACCATGTAAAGAAAGCAATTATGACCTTTATTCGAAAGTAGCAGAAAGGAACAAAAAGCAGGGAAAGGTGTTAACCAAATGTAAGGTGCCTAACCGGGGGGAAAAACACAACAAGAACGGTTGCGCAGATGTAATGTGGGAAAACAAGAACAACAAAAAATCTAAGCAAAGCAGAAAACATAGAAATAACGACTCTTCAAAAAATGGTTTGGACCAAGAAACAAATTTGCTTGATGAAAATTGCTCAAGTAGAGGGAAAAAAAAAGGAATGACAAGAGGATTGAAACACGGCAAACATATGAGGAAGAACAGCCGACAGAGTAGTAGCCGCGTAAAGAATAAGAAGTCTCTAAGCATGAGAATGATTCAGGCGTTAGGATGTCAAACTGGTGATTCTGCAGGTATACACAACATGGTTGCATCTAAGCCAACTATTAAAGAAACCTCGAGTGTAGAACGATACGATTGCGTCGATATGAAGAATACACCTAATGAGAATTTTGGTGCAAGAAAAGAGACTGTCAATCTTTTGTCTAGGAGCATTCCCCAAGGGGGAAATCTAACAAATGTGGAAAAGGAAGCATACGCTAAGGGAGGACCAGTTTATGAATATGCCGTACGAGCTGATACAATGCCAAGGACACCATTGGTTACTTATAACATGCACGAGAATGTACCACGGGGAGGAATGAAAAATCTACCTCAAAATGTTTTTGCTGAAGTTCGACCCGAGATGTGTAATTTTAATTTGAGCGTACCGGAATATACTACAAGGAGGTATCAGTCGGCATCCGTTTTACCAAAATTTTCAGCGCCTTCAGGTCCAGAGGGGAATACGTCAATGGTGCATAGTCATTTCCCTCGCGCAAATCCGCAGGTGATTCACGTGCCGCTAAATCTGTCTCAAGGGAGATTGCACGTTCAGGGGGTAGCAGCTCAGACGGAGATTCCAATTTTGCAAGCGCATGTGCCCCTTACGGCGACGGTAGCACCCTACGGACAAGCCGAATTTGCATTGAAGCATGACTCCCTTCCGCAGGCACATCCTTTACAGAGTCAACCGCAGGGAAAAGTAGCACAGATGCAGCAATTGCCATTTATAGAAAAACCGATTGTTCTTGAACAAATTCCGCAAACGAGTGTAGTTTCAAGTGGAGGGCTCACCACCGCTGACAAGTTTTGCAACCTTACCGAGTTAACAAACCAGTTAATATCTCATAAGGGGGAAAATAGTGGAGTGTATCCTACTGCTAATAGCTTTTCTAAGCTGTTTAATCAGAACTGCAATAGATCTCACAGTATAATAGAAAACATCTCGGATGATTTGTCAATGAAACGGTCCGCAGACGGCATTTTCACCAATACGCTAATAAAGGGAAGTGGTAATATGGATGGTAGATATACAATAAATAGTAGTTCAAACAAGCATATAGATCAGCTTAAAGGCCCTGATGCGAATGTGACATTTTCAAAGGGAGAAAGTGGAATACCTTCATGGGTAAAAGCATATGTAGACACACAAACTACCAGCCTGAAAGGTGAAGAGGAAAACTTGAACTACCTAAATGTATACACAAATAAGATGAATGAAAAGACAAACACTAATGTTAACAGTTCGTCGATAGGAATTCTTCAGTGTCTTTCAAATATAGAATCATCCAGCAAAGATATGTACCACCAACCTCATACTTCTGAACATGTGGCATATAAAAAAAGTGCTAATCTGCAGGATATGTCTCATTTAATTAAGAATTCAAATGAGAAATTGATAAACTTGCAAAAAAAACAATTGTTAGACATTTTACAGGAAAAGGAAGACGACGTATTGAGGAAGACCATGCACACAGTAGACAGTAGCCACAACACCAATGGAGACTTAAATGTTCAATCCATAAATCAGGTGAGTGGGAAAAAATATCAGAACTTGTTAGGTAGTACAGTTCAGTACTTTTCCTATGCAAATCCCGCAGGAGCTACGGAAAACTCTGCAGGTGAAAAAGAGGGGGTAATTTTTTCCGCTATGCCCCAAGAAATAAGGAGCAACAACAATCCGACGCAAAATCCCTCCCAATTACCTGGCCATTTAAACTGATTAATCCCTCCCCTATGAAAAGGAAAAGCACGAAAAGCGTAAATCGTGTTAGCAATATTGAACGTGTTGTAAATAATCAGGGGGAGGGGAACGGCATAGAATTTGAAGGCACAAAATCGAAGGGTAATTTACTCCATAAAGAAGATGCAAAATTAAATTTGAACAACGCCAACGACGCGAGCTTATTTAGAGGCAGTTACACCAAAGACCCTTCGAACATTGGCTTTAGGAAGAAGAACCTGAATCTGCTTTTTTATGCAGAGGAGGAAAGGAATTCACTCGACAATACTGACAGGGGGGATGTCAATATACCGACTAACAGTGAGCAGGAAAATTGTTCGCAAAGTGTTCAGAAAAGAGGTCTCAATGATGTATTAAGCGAACAGTGCACAGACTCAAATGGCAACGCAGTAAGTGCGGTGAGCGCAGGCATTGCTGATGAGGACGATGGAAACTTCATTCATGTAGGAATCGGCGCGAGGTTCAGAGAGGAGGACGACGATGCCAGTGATCAGTGTGCGAGTGATGGTGGTGTTCGGAAGATGGAGTGGCCCTGCAACATCAGGGGGGTAAGCAACAACGGGGTCATCGACCAGATCAGCGATAAAACATGCCACGAGACCATAGACTTGTCCAACAGCTGGGACAATGCCCCCAACAATGGATACACCTCAGGCAGAAGCCGCGGAGACAATACCGGCAATGGTGATGACATGGTACGGATTAATTCTGCAAATAGTGAAAATGACAACCTCGAAATTGAACGAAGGGAAGCCACGATAGGTAGCAAAGCGGACGCACTTGATGGAGTGGAATGTAACGAACTGCAGGACTTGGTAGGGGAAAACACGAGAAACGTTATTAAGGTTATGTACACGGAGCGAGTGGAAAAGTGTGACCCTGAAAAAAGAACACAGAAAGAGGAATCAAGTGAGGTGAAAAGGGAGAACATTTCCGTTAATCACAATTTTGACGAGGCGAAGAAGGAGAATGGGGTGGCAAAATGGGTAAACTTAAATTATGGGTTTGACAAATCCCCAACCTTTAAAGAACAAATGGAGCAGCTGAAATTTCTAAAAGAAATATATGAGAGGGAAAAGGTGGACAAAGGAAATGGAAGCGACGCAAAAGTGAACCCAAATTTCAAAGTTACGACCACTTCGGGGAATCGGAAATTGCCAGTGAGGAGAAATGCTAATCTAAATTGTCACAACAGAAAGAACACTAATTTTAACAGAGAAGACAAGGTGAAAACTTTTACCAGTGCATTATCTCATTTGATAAAGAACAACATGGAGGAGGAACAAAAGGAGGATGATCATCTGTTTAGGACATTGGCCCCACCGGGTCGGACATCCTATGAACCCATTTCTGCAGCTCCGGATAGTTTCTCAGCAGAAGAGAAGGTAAATAAAATAAACATAACGTACAGCCATCACCAGGATGAGCACAACGAGGAAGGTCTTATGGAAGATCACTCTATCACGAAGGGGAACTGTGGCGAAGGTGTTGTCACCTCTAAGTGTTCAAGCGACAAAGGGAAGGATAACCAATATATGTCTTATACACAGCACGACGATCCTAACTCGAACTATTCGTTTAATGGGAAGATAAATATTTCACGGGGAGGTGAAAATGGTGAAGAAATTAATATCCCACGGACATGCCCCGAAGGAGTTACTTTTGCAGAAGGGAATTCACTTTTTGAAGACTCCAAAGTGACATATGTGGAACCACCTCAAGGGAGTGAGAAGGGCATTTCTATACAGAGCAAAGGTTTATTACATAAAAATAGATGCGAGAAATTTAATCCCGATTTGATTCACTATGTTGGTAGGAAAGAAGTGCACAGCGTGTGGTCAGGTAGAAACTTATCCAAGGGGAAAAATAAATCTAACAAGGAATTACACCTGAAGGGGTCCATAAAAGGGAGCGTATGTGAGAACGATTGGAGTAGACTTCGAAGAAGGAACACCGGCGAGAAGATGGAAAAGTATTCAATCCATGTGTCTGATTATTTTTCAAATCGGAATGATGACTATACCAGGTACATGATTAGTGAAGAAGGTTCGCAGAAAGTTTTGGCTAGTGATGACTCCCCACTTATTTCCCGAGGTAACGACGACAAATATAACGAAGATAGTTCTCATAGCAGAAAGAGTAATGATACAAAACTGTTAAGGCAGATGGAGAATCAATTCTCGGAGCGGGAAGAGATACCCCCCGAGAATGAACACATCAAAGAAGACATCCTTGAAATCGAAGAACGATCGTGGAATTTTCCACAGTTAGGAGAGTTACATAACGATGTGACATCTACATATACTGTACACAGTACTTTGAATAGGAAAAGTAACGAAGAAGAAAATATTATAGGGGGAAAAAAAGCTAGTCGTGGTGCTAATAATCCATATTGCAATAGTACCCTTTTTTGCTGCCCCGTGAAGGAAGTCACCAAGGCTGCTCCGAAATATTCTAGAGCCACTACTCTGATGAATAAATTATTTAGAAGAGAAAAGAAGAGTCCAGAACATGTAGAGATAGGGGAAAGCGATTTTATATGCGTTAATAAGGTATCGAAAGAAAATTTGGAGGAAATACAGAAGGACTCGTTATTGCGTAAATGCTCCATTACTTTTAAGGAAGACAAATCTAATTTATTTGAGGTGCCCACTGGGAAAAAGGGAGGAAGAACATTCTCGTACGTGTCAAATGGAAGGAATGGGTCGAGAAGGTTGTGCAAAAATTATCCGAACATTCCCTATGAACTGTTGAAGAGGGAGAAAAAAAATGGTACACAATTGTATAAGGCACAGAGAAACTTACCTACATACGGTGATTGGAGAAAATACACTAAGGGGGAAAGCACTAAGATGAATAAGGCAGCTCCTGCGGATATTCATTACCCTAAGTGTGAGATTATATGCAAAATTCCGAGGAGGGCCTTCACTACTTATTTTCAAGACAGGGATTGTTGAAGGGGCGATGCGGTTCGGGGGAGGAATAACCTGCAAGAGGAGTTTACTACAGAGCAGATGAAAAGGAAGATGAAGAGGAAGATGAAGAGGAAGATGAAAAGGAAGATGAAAAGGAAGAGGCGGACGAAGAAGATGAAGATTTAAAAAAAAAAAAAAAAAAAAAAAAAAAAAAGGGGACACGAGGTGTATGTACACTGGGGAAAATGAAAAGTTCGGGTGAAGAAAGGGTGCATTCCGTTTTCGTCAAATGGGTATCAAAAAGGAAGGAAGGGATATACATACATACACACGTGTGCATATAAGCGCATATTTTGTTTGTTGTGTCTACTGACTGATTTATCATTTTTTTTTTTTTTTCAAACTCGTAAAAGGGTAAGAACCATGTGTACATTTAAGGGGGCTACAGCTAAATTGAGACGAATAGGCGACAACGCACATTTTTTGCACACACGTGAGCGTTTCCGCTGTGACAGAAAAAGAAAACCACATCGCAGAGTAGCTTCACGGAAAGTCCTACACCGATTGTATTGAGAGAGGGTAAACAGTAAGCGAAGGATGTTAGATGAGCACCTTTACCCGCAACCGGAACCATTTCTTCAAAGTTCCTAAGCTTCGTTCGGGAAGTGAAATGCTATTCTGTTGCTGTTCTCCCCTATTTGAGCTACACCCCTTGAAGATAGGAAGTAAAGGAAAAGAAAAGTAATTTTCACAATATGGTACATCTCAATTGTAATGACAAGCTATATAGCAAAACGGAGTTGTATCGACCCTTTGGTGATTCAACATTGGATAATATGTATAGAGTACCTTTGAATTATTTTAATCCTCCGTCGAGGGGTCTGAATGGTAATCCTCCTCATACATCCCACGAGGAGAGAGCGAATAGTGCAGTTATTACTACAAATGAGGAGGAGGAGAAGAAAAAAAAAAAAAAAAAAAAAAAGGCAAAAATTCACATGTGCTACAATTGTAAGGCATCCACGACTGGTGAAATAAAAAGTACCCCCGACAATACCATCTACGTGAATGACAAATATATTAATAATTCCAAAAAGGGAAACTACAAACATGCAATGATAAATGTTAGAACAGATGAACATTCTACAGAAAGTGATTACTCAGATGCTATTGAAGACACTGTTCCTAATGTGGACAAATGGAAGAAACCTCGAAAGATATTTATGGGGAAATATTTTTTTTCGGAGATAGATAATAGTTTGTTGCATCCTTGGCATGTGTGCCCCTCTACTACACCTCAGTCGGGTGTAGTGAACCCTCGCCTTGACTCCTTGCATTATTCAATATGGACGAAGAAAAAGGGACGAGGAGAGTGTGTAAAACCGGAAATTATCGTTCGATTTTAGCGAACTTGGTATGTGGTATTAAGTTGTTGAAGCCTGATTGCTCAGACTAGCACCGACTCTTCATTTGAGGCTGATCATCCTGGGTGCTATCAAGTCAATTGCTCCTCTGGAAGGATGCCATATTTCATCACCAGCGTGTAGAAGTTTGATACCGCTCCGTGTCCTCTAACCTGAGCGAAAGGTTTTTGTTTTGTCTACTTGTGTATGTTCATACTATGCGTTTTGATTCGTCTTCCTTTCTTTCTCTCTCTCTCTCCCTTTCTCTCCTTCTTTCTTTTTTTTTTATGAGCAGTTGTTATTAATATGGAATAGTTCCTTTCCCTGGCCCCGCTTGGCAAAAGCGGCGCAATTGTTTTTAGCGGAGAGGATCCTTTGTTCAGTTGTTTCTGCGCATGCCCAGTCTATTACATTGTATGACCTGCTTTGCGGTCTTTACCCACCTTATGTAGAAGCCCCGCCCCCGAATTGTTAACCTATAGTGACAATCATTTAGATGATTTTGTGTATTTGAGAGCACGCTAGTACGGTAGACCCCGAAAAATGTAAAAGTACTACCATGCCACGAGTGGCCCGAGGCGAAGTATCTCTTTTGAGTTCCCTCATAAGTTGTCGCGTATAGGTAAAAGGAAAACTTCCTCTAGCGTGTGAAAAAAATAACACGATGAAATATAGCATTTTAACAAAATCCTGCACATGGGTAAAGTAACTACCAGTTGGGGCGTAACCAGTGGTAAGGACAAAAAAAAAAAAATATATATATTTGTGTCTGTGTGTATCACGTAGGTTCATAGAGGGGGAGGAATGTGATTTGCCCTCATGAGTATCTTCGTGGGCACAAAAAGGGTTTTTAAAAAAATTACTTAAAAAAAAAAAAAAAAAAAAAAGTGGGTGTATGGAAGTGGAGTAAAACAATACACATGTGTAAACAATTCTATTGTGCGGAACAGGAGAAAAAAGTGCGCCTTCCAATGAGGATTGTCAAAATTGTGAGTGGTGTTTTTCTCAAAATGGGTTACAGTTCACAATGAAGCTTCGTCCTCTTCCTTCTGTGTATCTTCTATCATTTTATTAAAAATTTGTTGAGCCTCTTTAAATAGGTTCTTATAAGAATCACTCAATTGAAGGCTTTTATCATTTTTAATCACATCTGAGCACTTGCTGAATATTTGCATGAACAGGTTTTTATCTGTCACTGCTTCTTCTACGTTGAATGGTTCCTTCTCATTGGTGGTCATTTTTATTTTCTTAAATTTAGAGATGTTGAGGAGGGCCTTCATCTCATTTAATCTGTCTAGCAGGAGGTAGTGCGTCTTGATGTACTTCATCAGATCGGAGTTGTAAATATGTAATTTTAGTTCAATTCCTTTTTGATAAATATTTTTCAGTTCTTCTGTTGGGTGGTTTTTAAAGCGTTTCGTCTTTACACTATTTTTTATATTTTCGATGAACGTTTTTCTCTCATTCATCATTTTAGTATTTTTCAGTTTGATATTTTTTGTGTCATTTAGTTTGATGTAGGAGGCCTTTACCCTTCTGACGACGTTTATGAGATCCTGCAGATTTTCAATTGCGGGATCTATTTTGTGTTGAACGTAGAATCTACTCTTATCATGATGATGATCCGTTTGGTCTTCGTCACAGTTTGTGATGGAGTCATCTGTTGGAGGATTTCCTCTTCCGTTGGTGAGATCAAGTGTTACTTTTTCACTCCCCTTGGGGTTACATTTAACATTTTTTTTCATATTTGTAAGGGCACATTTCTTCTTAACAATCGTCCTGGTGGAGCTTCCAGTTTTACCACCAAGAGAGTAGAAGGTGTTTTCCCGAAGTTGTAGTTCTGCATCCATTTTTATTTTAAAAAGGTCTACTTTGTTTTTTAAGTTGTAGTTGGCCTTCATATCATCGATGGTTTTTTTTGCGTCTGTTGAAAGCGAAAGGAACCTATCGAAGGAGGCTTCGAATTCTTTGCTCGTGGGGTCATCAGCCTTGCGCTTTTTTTCTTTCCTATCTGTGTTCGGGGGGGTATCCATCAGCTTGGCGAATGGGTACTTGTCAAACTTGTCAAACTTTTCAAACTTATCCTGCTTGTATAATTGGTCCCCGTTTTCCGGCGGACCAAAGGTGAGGCAAAGCGTTTCACCCCCCACAGCCCGAAGCATCTGTGCGAAGTCGCCACTTCCAACCCTGTCGTTTCCTTGATGAAGAAGATTTGACTCTACATAGGCTGATGTCTCTTTGGATAACTTCAAAACAGAGGAGAGGGCTTGCAAAAAGTATTCTTTGCTCATGGATGATTCCAGGTGGGTGGTCTCTCCCGCATTATTCGTGCACAGGAGATCATCGTAATAGTTATCAGTAAGTGGACTAATCCAACTGTAAGCCCCCTTGGTGCATTTGTTTCTTTTTCCATCACATGGGTGACAGTTCTCCCCCACAGATAAGGCCCTGGGGATGCCCCCTTGGATGTCACCGCTACACACCTTTGAGAGATGCCTAAAAATTTCATCATAATTTCCTCCATAGCGAAATAGCAAATCACTTTTTAGCGAGAAAATATTGTCCATATGTTTAGACTGACTAGCCAATGTTAGATTCTCCAAATTTATTTTACCAAGGTCAAGGAATTTTTTCATCTCATTTTCTACATCCTCATTCGAGGTATCTTCCTCTAGGGATACATCATCAGAGAAGTTTAATAAAACATTTATTAGAGGATCTGCATGAACATATGGATAATTTTTTAAGTGTGTTTGACTTATGTTCTTTCCTCTTTGAGGAAGACAATTTAATGGGCTTTCCTGGATCGACTGTTTCTCGGATGAGCCGCTAAGCATATTTATCTCCACCTGAAGGAGGTATAAATCGCTAGTGGACAATTCAATATGCTTAAAAAAAACGCTTTTCTTCCTTCTCCTTTTTTGTATAATTTCCCTTCCCCAATTGTTCGTAATAAAATTCAAGTTGGCACATTTCTCATTGGTGATTTTCTTTCGCTTTACTTTCAATATTTTGACAAGAATATTTTTAAATAAATGCGATTTCTTCAGGTTCACGTAAATGGAACCCCATGTTCTGTCGCTACTACTATTGATGGTGATTTTTTTTATTAGTTTAAACCGTTTTATTTTCTTTTGACAGTTATAGGTGTTGAGGTGGAGGTTGTCGCCTATCCCAACTTGTGTTTGATTGTTTTGTTTTTGTTCAAGCAAAGACGATTCACTACAGTTTTCTACCTCTGTGGGGTTATCATTTTTTGGATGAATTTCTCCTGAGGTATTTTCCTCTGGACAATCATTCTTTACGGCAAAGTCAATATGTTTACCGTTATGGTTGAAGGTATAACTTTTGCAGATGGACGAAACTTCCTTTACCTGTATGTTTGCCTTTTTTCTCTTCGTGTATTCTTCACAAGATGTGTCTTTCCCGCTAGAAGGAGAAGCAATGGTTATCTCAAAATTGAGGTCCTTTTCGATTAGCCTCTCCACCTTTCTGGACACGACGAGAAAGAGGTAGGTACATTCGTCCTTACCTTCATCGTCATCATTATCACATGGAGGAATGCAAATTTTGTGAATAATATTTTCCATGGAAATTTTGTAAAAAATATTTTTCATTCCATTGTGGGGATGATCTTCTTCATACTCATCGTCGTCATCTTCTCCCTCTTCCTGCTCTGCACTGTTGTCATTTTTTTCCGATTTTTTTTTTTTTTTTTTTTTTCTTCCCTTGGCATTTTCTACATCAAAGATTCCCTTCCATCTTGTTACGTTACAAATGTATAAGTCTAAATGCGACATAATTTTTAACTTATTCGCTTTGTGAATTAGATAAAAAAAGGGTGCAGGTAAGTTCCTCACTTGAGGGATCGTCACTATATATCTTAGAAGTACCTTCATTGGACATTCCTTTCCTATATTCAGTTTCTTTTTTAAAAACGCCATTTTCATTTTTAATTTTTTTTCAAGATATTCTTCTACACTCATAAAAGAACAATTAATCAGTTTTTCTTCACTTCCCGAATGGAGCGAATAGTTTCCTTTTTGTGTGTCATCCGATTTCTTTGTCTGTTTTGAGGATACCTCTTTTTTTTTTTTTTTTTCGTTTCCTTCAAGCCATTCAATGGAGAAGTCGCCCCTCCTCATGCGTTTCACATACACAAGGAAGAAATGTTCCATATTCCCCCTTAGGTGTATATTCCTTTTTCGATTTTCTTCATCAAAGTGATAGTCCCTCCATTCGTCATATCCTCTGTTGTCTAGAAAAAAGTTTGGGGGTACCGCGCAGGTGGGGGTGCTTTCCTTGTCCACTTTATCTGCCCCCTTTGCATCCTCATTTCGGGTTACCCTTTCTTCGCCTATTTTCCTGACGAAGCACTCGTAGTTCAGGATGTCCTTGGGGGAGAGTACCGGGTGTTTTTCTCCTGAGTTCAGACCGGAGTTATCACAACGAAAGGCACTGCTTCCACGTGTCATTACTCCTTCTGGGACGCTACCCAGTTTTGATGTCAACAGATTGAGGATTTCCCCTTGGCGTTTATCAGCGTGGCTGGAGTTAGGCCGTTTTTCCTCATTCCTTTTTCTCTCCATGGTGTCTCCCCCTGTGCACCGTTTCCTCCTTCGAGCTTTGCAGGAGAAAAAGGAAAAACAAAATTCGTGCAGCCCGTCAGATAGAAGAGGTTCCTCATTTTCTCCTACTAGTGTGCTATTCGAATTGGTATACCCCTTTATGCCACTTGATCCATTTGGCTCATTTTGCATTTTAAAATCGTCCCGAAGGAGTGACATATTGTACTTGTTTCCACTCCGATTGATGCAGACAGAACATATCAGAAAAAGGTATGGGAAGGTCTCTTCCTGTGTGACGCTAGGAGCACTTTCCATATCGTCACGACTGCGGTATTTACTCTTCAGTTTAATCTTATTAGATTTTTTTTGAGCCCCTTCAATTTTAGGAGTTTTATTTTTAGAATATGTATTGGTAGACAAAACTTGGAAGTGGTTTCTGTTAACGAGAAAAAATATCGTTTCCCCTTTGGATAAGAAGCTATCATTTGTTTTTATTAAATATTGGCACGTGTAGTTCACGTTGATTGCTTGGGTGAGTCTTTCCAGTTCGCCTTCGTCTATCCATTTGTCGATATCTTTGTGGGTGTTCTGCCAGGATGCACGCGTGTACACACATGTATAAGTGGCAAAGAAAAGTGGATATGTGTACTGGTAGTGGGTCTGTATTTCCACCTTTTCGTGGGTTCCCCTTTTATTGCACATTCCTTTTTTTTTAATGCATCATTGCACAAAATGGACGACTCGGTTACGTACGCCCATCTGCAGTCATCCTTACTGCGCTAAATGCAAAGTTAACTGTGGAGGATAACCATTTGAGATTTTTTTCAAATTGTTTAATAATACCCACACAATATTTTTAAGTGCATAAAAACAAACTATCTCCCAGACGCACATTTACAATGGTTGATTCTAAATATACAGAACGTGTAGGAATTACCTTTTTGCTTGACTTGGAGGTACCCATTCGGTGGATCTTGTCATCCGATTCTTCATTGACCGTTTTTTCACGCTTAGCCCTATTCTTATCATCTCTTAAAATTTTTCTAATGAGCAGGAGCACTTGTTGGGTATTATCCTCATTCACCGTAATATCCTGTGTATCAGAATTGGCATCATCACAACTGTATGTTTGGGGTTCTTTCCTTGTCTCACATGCGCTGACATTTTCATCTCTCTTCTTATCTCCTTCATTTCCTCGATTAGAAGTACCATTCAGGAAATTCAAATTATTTACTGGAACCAATTCTGCGTCTTTAATGCGGACATTTCCCCTATAATTGATGTAAGCATATCCTTTGAGGAAAATATCCTTCTTTGCATTAAGCAGAGATTGTTGGTAATGTGAGTAGGGTATTGAATGACGAGGCTTGATTTTTTCGCATTTTATTTTTATGTATTCTTTTTCAGCTGAGCAGAGGAGGAAGATGAAGCGTCCAGGGGGGTGATGCTGATGCAGGTGCGAGTTCTTCAATGGTTCACTACAAGAGAAGCAGACACTTGAAAGAGCGCACATGTTCGCTTTCGTGTCTTCCTCTCCGTTTTCAGTGTTCAATTGTTTCGTTTTTTCTTCCGAATGGTCAGTGGACTGCTCCTCATGTATGTAGGGGCGTGATGTGTGTACATCAGCATGTTCACAAAAATTGATACTCTCCTTGCCGAAGAGAACCGCGCAGGGGATGAAGAAACATTTTTCCGCTCGTAGGTTCTCCCCGAAGGAGATAAAATCGTATGACTTGTTTATACATTTAAGCCCCGTTAACATTTCAAGTAGGTAAAAATGATAATCGGGTAGGTGAAAAATTTTAAAGCATGTTAGCAAAGCTTCCATGAGGATATGTGGCCATAACTCCTTCTCATCTACAGACTGGCAGGACAAAATTTGATTTTCCTCATTGTATGGCAAAGCTAAGTGTACAAAAACTAAGCGCCATTTATTATTTATGTATAATTTAACAAAATAGTAGCTCAATTTATTTGGGACTGGGAAGGAGGAAGTCGTTTGTGGGTGTATTAGCTCGTACAAATAATTCCCCCTAGGTATGAGAGCTTTATTCTCTTTTATTAAACATACAGAGGAGTAAAAAAATCTCACAAAATCCACTTCCTCCTTGTACGTCAGGTCTGCATTTCGGCATTCATAATTTTGATACGTCACTATGCATTGTCCGTGTGTTTCTCCTCCTTGATCATTTTGGTACTTGTTAAAATTTTCTTCCGTGTCTTGATCCAGTTTTTCCAGTAGCTTTTCGAACCCCTGAAGGTAGTTCATCCTTTCACGTAATAATAGGGCTTTCTTTTTTTCTTCTTCTTTTTTTTTTTTTTTCTTTTTTCCCTGATCAGGTGGGGATAATACCAAGTCCTCTGGGCTGTCGTTGCGACGTTTGTTCTTTTCTGTCCTTAGCCTGTCGTTCTTCTCCTCTTCACCTTGACTGCACTGTCTACCATCATCCGGTGGTATCTCCTGTGATTGGCACTCCGGAAAGTAATTAGGATCTTTCCAGTGGTGCACTCTTTGGCCACACAAGTTTAACCAAGTGTCGACTCGCTTAGCTTCCCTTTTGGAGCGCTCCTTGCCCATCCCCATCCCCCTCCCCAAGGAGGGATCCCGTAGC